>NW_005842465.1:78862-87924 GCF_000455745.1 Alligator sinensis
CCTATTGTGTACTGCCCACTTTTCTAACCTGTCCAGGTCTGCCTGCAATCGTTCCCTACCCTCCAGAGTGTGCACTTCACCCCACAAGTTAGTATCATCCATGAACTTGGACAGAGTACACTTCACACCCACATCAAAGTCACTGGTGAAGATATTGAAGAGTACAGGTCCAAGGACCGAACCCTGCAGGACCCCACTAGCCACATCATTCCAGGTCGATACCAACCTGTCTACTACCACTCTCTGGGTGCGACCGCTAAACCAATTTGCCACCCACCAGACCGTGTAAACATCTACGTCACAGCCTCTTAATTTATTTATGAGAATAGGATGAGATACCATATCGAAAATCTTGCTGAAGTCCAAGAAAACGACATCCACCTCTACTCCTGTGTCTAAGCATTTTTTGACCCTGTCATAAAATGAAACCAGATTGGTCAGGCATGATCTACCTGCTATAAATCCATGCTGGTTTCCCTGCTGCATTATTTTTCCTCCTGGACTCCGATAAATACGATCCTTCATAATCTTTTCAAAGACCTTTCCAAGGATGGAGGTGAGACTGACTGGCCTATAATTACCCAGATCCCCCTTCCTCCCCTTCTTAAAAGCAGGGGACACGTTAGCCCTTTTCCAGTTCTCCAGGACCTGACCCAAGTGCCACGAGCACTCAAACAGCCGTGCCAATGGTTCTGCTATGACCCCAGCCAATTCCTTCAGTACCCTCAGATGCAGCTCATCTGGGCCTACTGACTTGAACACTTCCAGTCCATCCAAGTGACTCTGCACCAAGTCAACATCAACAGTTTGCGGGAATGGTGTCCCTCTGATGCCCATCTACGAACCCATTAGGAGACTTATCTTGAGCCCTGTTCAGGAACACTGAAGCAAAAAACTAATTGAATAGCTCAGCCTTGTCCCCCCTGTCTGTCACTAGTTGCTCCTCCTTGTTCAGTAGGGGTCCTATGCTGCCCTGTGCCTTCCTTTTACTCCCTACATATCTAAAAAAAGACTTTTTGTTGTCTTTAATTTGTGTTGCCAGCCTCAGCTCCACAGTTGTTTTGGCCTTTCTCACTACCTCCCTGCTAGTGTGGGCCAAGTAGGTATACTCCTCCTTGGTAGCTTCCCCCTGCTTCCACCACCTATATGCCTTCTTTTTTGCCCTTAGGCTCCCTTGGCTTTTCCTGTTTAGCCAAGGGCATTTTTTGACTCCTTTCCCCCTTTTCCCTTGTACTGAGATAGTCTCCCTCTGTGCCCAAAGGATCACTTCCTTTAGGAATGACCACCCTTCCTGGACTCCCATCCTGCCAATACTCTTCTCCTGCAGTGCGTCATTGACTAGACTCCTAAGCACACTGAAGTTGCCTTCCTAAAGTCAAGCACTTCCACCCTACTAGTTATCTTACCCACCCTACGCCATATGGTGAATTCGACTGATTGGTGGTCACTGTCCCCAAGGTGACCACGAATCTGCAGCTCCCCTACCAGGTCCTCCCCCATAGCCAACACCAAGTCCAGTAAGGCATTCCACCTAGTGGGACTGTATACCTCCTGCACTGGGTGAAGGTCCTGCATGCAACTTAGAACCTACATGAATGGTTGGATTTGGCAGACTGCTCCTCTTAGCAGATGTCAGGGTAGTTTAGGTCCCCCATGACAACCATGTCCCTAGACTGTACGGCCTCTGAGAGCTGCCTCAAGAATTCCAAGTCTAGCTCTTCCTCCTGATCTTGTGGTCTATAGCAGACCCCCACCACCAAGTCCCTTTCTCCCTGACCTCCATGTATCCTAACCCCCAATGTCTCAACTTTTTCCTCTTCTGATCCCATTTTGATTAGGGTAGCTGTATAATGCTCCTTTACATAGCAAGCAACCCCACCCCCTTTCCCCCCTACTCTGTCTCTTCTGTACAACATGTAGCCCTCAATGTGTACCACCCAGTCATGGGTAGGGTCCCACCAGGTTTCGGTTAGCTCCACTAAATCAAAGTTACTATCTGCAAGCAGAAGTGCAAGTTCTTCCTGCTTGTTCCCCATTCTCCTAGCATTAGTATAGAGGCACTTGAGCACTCTGAATGGTGCCTTTGATGCCCCCCCTCTCCCCCCATTCTAATGCCCAAAGGGCCCCTTGGTACTTACCTGGGGTGTACTGCTGCATGTCTCGCAGTTTGTAGGTTTTAGCCTCTCTCCATTTCCTGCCTCCCTATCCCCCGTCGTACTTAGTTTAAAGCCCAATGTAGGAGGTCAGCCAACCTGTAAGAAAAGAGACTTACCTTTTGTGGAGAGATGAAGCCCATCACATCCCAGGAGGTCCCTTGCACGAAAGTGCAGATCGTAGTCTAGGAAGCCAAAACCTGCACAATGGCACCAATTCCGGAGCCTCGGCTTGACTTCCCTGAAATAGGTGACGTGATGCCTACCGAGACCACTGACCAGGAGTATCAACAAGTAGACCACCTGCACCCCCCACCCCCAATCTTCCTAAGTCTGGTCCCACAGAGCCCTATAGTTACTCATGATATGGTCTGGACTACTCCTGGCCGCATCATTTTTTCCCACATGGATGAAGACTGTGGGATAGTTGTTAGAGGACTGGATGAGGTCAGGAATTCTCACCGTGATGCCCCTGATCCTGACTCTGGGCAGGCAGCAGACCTCACGCACTGTGGGATCCGGATGACATATGGGGTCTTCTGTTCCTCTCAGCAAGGAGTTGCCCACAATGATGATGCAGCATAGAAAAGTAACAAAGTGACTTGACCAGGGTTACTGTGAGCAAGACATCTGGAATTATCAGCAGGTATTCTGAGCTCCAGTCTAATGTACTAGACACTATGCTATAACATATCTCATAAAGCAGGATTGTCTAATTTACCCTGTACCCAGGCTAAATCCATATTATGTGGCTCCTTATGGAACAAATTTAGAGTTTAAACCAGTGGGGAAAGCAACTGAGATGGAAGAGCCAACAGCTGTGGTAGCAGTACCAGAGATGGGCTGGCAACAGAGCCAGCATGACAAGGAATGGAGTATGCATGAGAAGGCCAGCAGTGGCATGCCAGCAGTGGCAGGGCAAGTAGCAATGAAGCAAGTACAGTTGTGTTGGCACAGCTGTTGCTCATTCCCTTGCTGCTGATGGCCATGCTCAACAGGGCTTGATGGTCCTGGATTTTGCAGCAGGCTCTACCCCCTGCTAATCCCAGCCCTGAATTTCCTGGCCCACCAAGAGCCCCACAATCTGAAGGGAATGTCTCAGTAGGCCAGATTTGGCCTGTGGGCCATATATTTGACACCTGTGCTATAGAGGTTATGGAAGATATAGTATCCACATCATTCACATATGTACTCTACTGAAGACATACTCCATCACAGTAAAAAACAAGGATGCCGTTTTGAAGTATTGTGTAGAGAGACATGGAATTAGTAAACTTCCTTTTTAGAATCATAGATAAATAGGGCTGAGAGTCCAAGAAGTCATTTAATCCAACTCCCTGCTCAAGGCAGGAATATCTTCATCTAAATCAATTTAACAGAGTGTCAGTCTAGCCTGCACTTAAAAACTTCATGAATGGAGATCCACAACCTCTGTAAATAATCCATTCCATTGCTTAATCAGTCCTTCCTAATACCCAGACCAAATTTCCTTCTTGCAAGTTAAAACTGTTATTTTTGTCCTGTCCTCTGTGGACACAAAGAATAACCTATCACCATCTGCTTTATGATAGCTCCTTTTGTATTTGAAGATGGTTATCACACCCCACTTCAGTATTATCTTCTCCTGGCTAAATTTTACTAGCTGTTCCAGCCTTTCCTCGTAAATGATGTTTTCTAGACCTCTAGACATACTTTTGTTCTCCACCGGACTTTGAACATGGTACTCCAGATAAGGCCTCAGCAGAGGTGAATAGAGTGGAATAATCACTTCCTGTGACTTGTATCAGATGTTCCTATTAATACTTTACAGTATCCTGTTGGCATTTTGTGTAAAGATAATACACTGTTGACTCACATTCAGAACCAGGTTCTTCTCTGTTGTGCTGCAGTTTAGAGTCATTTAAAAATATGTATTTGTACACTTGATTTTTTCTAACTAACTTTGAACTGGTCCTTACTAAATGTCATCTGTTTCATTCCAGACCATTTCTTCAGTTTATTAAGGAAGTGGTGCTTAAGGTTGAATTGTCCCCTGCATGCCAAGATCAGGCCTCATACTGTCTCTGCCCATCCCACATAAGCCCCCACATGCTGAGATAGGGTCCTGGTGCCCTGTGTAGGCCCTACATGGCCCCATGCAGTGCTCAGGGCCACACATCTTGCCCACAGGGGTCCACATGGATCCCAAAATTTGGTAGCAGGGGAGCAGTGCCATTGCTCCCCACTGCCAAGTTTTTGGGTGTAAGGAGAGCCCCACATGCTGAATGACAGAACTATGGGGGCTGTATCTGGCCTGTGGGGATTGAGCATCTCTGTATTAAGGTCATTTTGAATCCTAATTCTGTCCTCTGAAAGCAGCTGCTACCCTATCCAGCTTAGTGTCATCTGCAAATGTACTCAGTGTACCACTAACTTCCATTCTGAGCTATTAATGAAGATATTAAATAGGTCTGGACACAGGACAAACTCTGCAGAGAAACCCCCCCATTAATAGCTTTTCCCAACTAAACATTGAGCCATTGATGACTCCTCTTTGAGCACAGTGATCCAAGGTTATGTGCTTACATTAAAGCAACTTCACTTAGACTATATTTCCTTTACATCCTTATGAGAATCTCCTAGGAGACAGTGTCAAAAGCCTTGCTGAAGTCAAGGCACATCATACCCACTGTTCTCCCTATCCAGAAAGTACACCACCCTGTTATGGAAGAAATCTGCTATTACCCCTTAAAAAGTAGGCATTTTTCAGTCTGCTTGCCCTTGCCAATTATTATTAAAAAATGCTTTTCATCAGAGGGTCTCAAGGCATTTGAAGAAAGGAAGAAGTTCTAATATTTTGGCACCACGTTTTATTAGTTTTCACTATATAAAACTGTAGACAATAGTTTTGTATCTAAAAATGATTCCAGGCAGACAGATGACAACCTAGTTAGTCTAAATTGTATAACTCCCAAGTGCAGATGGCATTATACTGGTAAAAAGGTGTTTTATACTAGGTATTCCTGTACAGGAATGAGACTAACCTGAACCAGCACAGGGTGCTTCTATATCAGTATAACTGTGTTTACACTAGGACTGGCACTAGCGTATTTGTAAAAAATAAAAATCAATCCCCTGACTGGCATAGTTATACTGGTAGAGCCTGAGCAGTCTGAGATAATCTGATTCCTTAGCGACTGGTGTGTCTCAGGGCCCCTCTATACATACGGGTAAATGTGCAATGGGATCTAATGTGCAATCCACACAATCATGCCTCCTGTCATGACACACATGCATGACAGCAGGTGTGGTTGTGGGATTGTGCATTATATTCCATGACACCTTCCTGCCAGTGCAGGGGAACACAATCCTGAGCTCTCCCTAAGCTGGCAAGAAGCAAGCTGCTGCGGCTGGGAGCCACCTCAGATGAGAGGTTCCCAGCTGTGCAGGTGCCCTATGCACCCCCGCAGCTAGAAGACACAGCTGCTGCCACCTCCCCACCCTGGGAGTGTGTGAAGCCCTCCAGGCTGGGAGACTGCAGCAGCCAGTCTCCTGCACTCTCCCAGGCATGGAGATGTGTGAAGCCCTAGGGGCTGGGATATCACAGCTGCTGCCATCTCCCAGGAGGGGGTTTCACACACTCCTGAGACTGGAAGGCTGCAGCAGCTGCAAACTCCCAGCCCAGGGGCTCCATCCATCCCTGGGGCTGGAAGGTTGCAGCTGTGCCATGGCTTCCAGGACCCAGCTGGGTCCCAGTATAAGGAGGCGCACTGCTGTCACGCAGCATCCACAGCTGTGAGACTCTGGGTTCCTGTGCTGCCAGAACTTAGAGTCAGCAGCTGCTGGGATTGAGAGTCCCCTGAGTTAGTTGCAGGACTTTCAGCCCCAGCTGGGCATGGTGCATCCTTGTGGCAGGGAGCCCCATCAGCTTATGGCACTCCCAGCTTCAGTGGCGACCCTGCTACACATGCAAATTAAAGCTCAAGTGCAACTAGCTATCAAGTTATTACACATTTTTGAGGTCAAACATTATAGCTGGTTGGAGCTTTTTATGGTGTGACAGGTACTTTGTATATGTAGCTGTTCTCAAGCTAATTGAACAATTAACCAGTTAATTCCACAATACCTGTAATGTGTAAAGGGGGCCTCATTTAACCAACACATTTCAACCATGCTATAACTGGATGTCCTGATGCAATTTAATCATCAGACATAAGACAAAGTGTTGCATCCAGCTAGGCTGAAGCCTTCATATTTTTGTCTCTGCAACAGTCTCTGCGCTTTGCAAAAACAATGTAGTAACTAGAAGATTTCATTTCCTATAAATAGCTTCTATGTCCCTGTAATTTTACCATGTAACCTGCTTAGCACCGAATTTGATTCAGTGTTGCCTATCTGGAGGGTTCTTGTCCAAGTTTTGATCCAGCCCCTTCTGTGAAATCTTAGGAGATCCCAGACCAAGGCAGATATGGTAACTGTTTAGTTAGTTCATAAGAAAGTAGGCTGACAATCTTCCAGGCAAGCCTCTACTATTCAACCCTACTTGGTGATTTTAGGAAGTACACTGTTATTGTTTGGCTCCCAGACTTCCCAAAATACAGATGTTAAAAGGTAGCAACAAACTCTTGAGACTGGAAGCCTCTTTTTTCGACTGTAAAGAAAAAATAATCTTATTTAAACTATTGCGTGAACTGATAGCAGATTTTTAATTACTCTTCTGTTGTCCACAGGATGTTATCACTTTTCTATTTAGGATTAAATTGGAATTAGGACACAGCTATTAATCTGAAAATCAGAAATTACTCTGGGGAGAAAACAGATTCCACTCCTGAACTCTTGCATTTGGTGGGGAATTAAGAGCAACAAAAGAATTCCAGACTAGCTGAACAAAGTCCTCTCTGTCAAAATTCTTACTGCTATCTAGATAAGTGTGCAAAGAGGTTATAGTCGTGCTAGCAGAGTTGCTTCATCAAAATTACTTGGGTGATTATCATATGAGCAAAGATCTGCAAGGTTTTCAGAGCAGCAGTGTAAACACTTTTTATTTGTGCCATGCCCACCTATGACTTTGTGTAAAACAGCTATAATTATTGCAATTGATTTATTTAAGGAGAAACAATGCAAAGCTAAAACAATGGTGCTTTTTTCCAACTTGGAATTCAAGCTCCTGCAGGTCACTGTGTCATACTTAATATCAGTGCTTACATCAGTGTTAACAATAATGTTTGAGTTCAACTTTTTTCTTATTTATATATGCTTAGACATTCATTAATATATAAGCATCACTCATTATATGAGCTTTGCCCGTACCTCCCCAAAACAAGAATTTGCAAATAGTGAATTTTTGCAAAACCAAGGAAAGTTTCACAAAGTATTTCTTTATTCTTAGAATGTTTGATAGATAAAGCAAGAAACTAGCTGAATGATGTTTTTCCACTATCTGTTCCACCAGTAAATTTATATAAACTACAGCAAGAACATGACAAGCTGCAGTACAAAGGGAGGGCAATATTTTGACAGGTGTCCCATACATGTCATATAGGAAATTTAAACCCAAAATAGGAAAAATAGGATTTTGGCACCTGCATTGAGTTCAGGAATAAAGTGCATAACCCTATGAGGCAAGATAGTGGCTGGCTACCATAGGAGATACAAACTACATGACAGAGAACACTTTGGTGCAGAGCAGGTTTATTTTCCCATTCAAAAGTTACTATGTTAACAAATACGTTCTGATGTCATGTGATGGCTTTATATTCAGTCACTGCCATCATTGCCCTCTTTTTCTACCTTAAAAAGTTTCACAACATTTCTTGATCAACAGCTGTCTTTTCCACGTGAATTATGATGTTTAAATGTCTGAAAAAGCACTAACAGTACAAAACCCATGCAAAATGCAAATGTATCTTCAAGTTCAGTTACTGTACTCACTTGATGGGTGCAGACAGAAATCACATTTGTTGTGTGATCAGCTCCTTGAAAATGCTCTAAAGCCATGCTTTAACAGAAGAGCATGGCTGCAGAACCCTCTAATCACATGACAAATTACCCTATTATAGAAGGGTTCAAATGAAGACGCTCCAAAGCAGAGATAGCTTAGTGAACAGTGTGGCAGCATAGTGACAGCAAGCTCCAGAGGAGAGTGAGAGTCCCAAGTGAGACCCCAGAGCATGGGCCAGTGTGAAGCACTGTGCAATATGGATGTCACCTGCAAGGCATGGGACAGAGTACAGGGAAGGATGGAGCTGTGTGTAATGGCATCAGGACATTAAATGGGCATCAGGACATTAATGGGAAGTCTCCTGTATTGAACATCAAGTTTATTTCAACAAGTTGTGGCAGGAAAGACAAGGCAGACTGCACTAGACAGAGGGACAGGCCAGTATGGTGACCGGCCATGAGTTGGCTCATTTGTTGCAGTGCCCAATATGCTCAGAATTTAGAAAGCTTTCTTGTCTCCAAATGAAAATTTCAGTTTTTTCTCTCTCCTGGTCTAAGCTGGTAAAACCAACGCAGTGTGCCAAAGGTTTGTTCCATTCCATAACCATGACAGAGGGTAAGATTACATGTTAGAGTTAACAAGTGCTAATTCTAAGGAATGCTAGGCTGTGTCAAGGTTAACTATGCTAGTGATCAGTCACATGTCTGGGGTTAACACCCTCTCTAATGTGTACTACTCAAACCTGCTGCTAGAGGGGTGACAGGGGTATGGCTAGGGGCTGCAAGTCTGCTCCATGCCTGCCCTGCTCACCAGCCCTATAGCCACAGTATAGACCAGGGAGAGAGGGAGAGAAAGGGGTCCTCCCGTGCTGCTTGGATAATCTCTTCCCACCTCCAATTCTCTGTCCATAATAAAACAGACTAGGAAGAAACCACTCCTCACTTCAAACCAGTGTGTCATGGGGGAAAAGAGAATTAATTCTCCTCCCC
>NW_005842465.1:87955-90386 GCF_000455745.1 Alligator sinensis
CTGCTGAATGTACCTTGCCATATTACTTGTTGTAGAACTGAGGCTTTCTAATGGAGACATCTGGTCCCTGTATCATACCTGCTCCAGCATAACAATGCTTTCAAGCTGTTTTAGTGGTGAAGAAATTAATATTCAAATTAAAATAATAACTTCAAAATCTTCTCACTCTCTGATCATAAGTTTATCCTCTGAAATTACAAAGAAATTGGAAACCTGGATGTGCCATTTGGCTTTGCTCTCTCTCTCTCTCTTGGAAAAGGTAGTTAGTCATGTTAATCAGAAGTCAAGGTAGATTTGCACCTTCTAGACTAAATTAGAGATGCACAAGCTGTCTTAAACAGCAGCTAACTTCATCAGATGCTAAGAAAGGACTCTCTTATTATGATTTAGTTAGTTGACAAGGTACAAATCTACCCTGCCTTCTCTGTTTTGGAAACAGCAAAGAAAACCCCAAGCAAAGTACCACTCACCATGAGTAATTAGCCCCAGCAATAGCTGTGAAGAAGGCCACTCATCAAGGCCTGCCAAGAGAAGTGGCTATCTTTCATCACCACCAAAAACTAAACAACTACAAACCTTTATGTGGCCCTTTTTCTTACCATCCATAGAGGAGGGTGGGAGAGAATAAAAGAAACTTTGATCTGGCTCAATATCATTTTCCAAATAAATTTACAGTGCAGTCTCACAAACTTCTCTCATAGACTGAGTTTAGCATACACCGAAAAGAGTCTCAGTCATACCAATTCCTGGTTTTTATCGCAATATTTGTTGCTTTACGCCACAGTTCCTGGACATAACTGACTACATGAAAATCTCATCTTTCACTTACAAAAAGAAAAGATTCAGCCTTTGTGAAGTGAATCTTGAAGAAACTAGGTTATTTATTCATAACCACCAGTAATATCTAGATAAATTCGACCTGGACTTTAATAGCTCCCACCTCAGAATCAAGCTGGCCCTGGAATACTCCATGTAGCAAATTCATTTTTGGACACCATCGTGAAACTGCAATAGCCACATCACCAACATATTGTCTTGGAAACCAACTGACTGCCACAGCTACCTCCATGCCATCAGCTTACATTCTACCACTAGAGTAACTGTCAAGTCAAGCTCTATGTCAGGGGTTGGCAACATGTTTGGGCTGAGTGCCAAAAAACCCTGCAACCTGGACTTGGAAGATGTTGTCATGCCAGAGGCAGACAATGAGGGGCAGCTCAGGTTCTGGGCAGGCCCCTGCCACATGCCACAGAGCCTGGGTTGTTTGCAGCAGGCAGCCAGGAGCCTGCAAGTGGTTGCACTGAGGTCCAGAGTCCTGGCCTAGCTTGTTGATAGCAGCAGCTGCACAGATGCCTTGGGGAATATGATGGGGAAGGGGCTGGGGCTGCAGTTCCTCTAGCCCCTTCCCTGCCCCATGGCATATATTCAGCCACCACCCAACCACAGTGCCAAGCCGGGGCTCTGGACCTTCGTGCAGTTGCTTGCAGCCTGCCTGCTGCCAGCAGCCCAGGATCTGTGGTGGTGGCAGCTGAATGTGCATCTCAGGGTACACGGCAGGGAAGGGGCCAGGTTACAATGACCTAGGCCCCTTCCCCACTGTTCACCCCGAGGCACGCATTCAGCTGCCACCAATCAGAGCCAAGTTAGAGCTCTAGACTGTGGTGCACTGGTTGCAGCTGCCTGTCACACCCGGCCCAGGCAGGTGTTGCCAGCCACGGAGCCTGGGCTGCTTGCATCAGTGCTTGCAGCCTTCCCACCACCTGCTGTGAACAGCCTGGGCTCTGTGGTGCCCCAAGCCTGGGCAACTGCCCTGAGCCTGGGCTGGCTGTAGTGTGCCAAGCAAAATGGCTTCAAGTGCCATGCTTTGGCACATGTGCCAGGTGTAGCTGACCCCTGCTCTATGTTATAACTTCATATGCTCTGATTTCACCAATTGGGATACACAGCGTACAGATCTGGAACAGGTCTTCACACACTTACATTGGTGGCAGCAGCAGTCCCTTAATGATCTCTACTATTCTTCATTGATGGGTCTTGAGGTGACTTAAGAGTCCAATCCTTGAACCACAGACCCAGCTGCAGAAGTTGCAGATCTTTCTGCAAGGGAGAGTAAGTTGTAGGCTAGGAGTTCTCTCCTTTTCTTTCCTCCATTCTCTTACAATACAACCCCAAAACCATAGCCACTCAAATTAACAGAACCAGACTCAGACCTCACTTTGATCTGCTGCAGTACCAACCCCATAATAAGGACAAGAAAAATCCCTCTGGTTGTCATCATAGTTTCATAGTTGGTAGGGTCGGAAGGGACCTCAGCAGATCATCAAGTCCGATCCCCTGCCATGGCAGGAAAAAGTACTGGGGTCAAACGACCCCTGCAAGGTGTTCTTCTAACCTCCTCTTAAAGACCCCCAGGGTAGGAGCCAGCACCACT
>NW_005842465.1:90854-101932 GCF_000455745.1 Alligator sinensis
TCCCCAAGTGCAGCACCTTGCACTTGTCAGTGTTGAAACCCATCCTGTTCTCATCTACCCACCCCTGTAACCTGTCTAGGTCCTATTGCAGCCTATTCCTTCCTTCTAGCGTGCCCACATCCCCCCACATCTTAGTGTCATCAGCAAATTTGAACAGGGTGCTTTTTCCCCCCTCTTCCAAGTCACTGATAGAGATGTTGAACAGTGCAGGTCCAAGGACTGAGCCCTGGGGGACCCCACTGCCCACATCCCTCCAGGTCGAAAATGACCCATCCACCACCACCGTCTGGGTGCGGCCCTCCAGCCAGTTAGCGACCCATCTGACTGTGTAGGTGTCAACACCACAGTCCCCTAGTTTTTAATGAGAATGGGGTGAGAGACAGTGTCGAAGGCCATCCTAAAGTCCAGAAAGACTACATCCACCGCTACCCCTGCGTCTAAGGATTTTGTGACCTGGTCATAGAAGGCCACCAGGTTGGTCTGACAGGACCTGCCTCTAATGAACCCGTGTTGGTTGCCCCTAAGCATAACCTCCCCTGCTGGCCCCTCGTGGACATGCGCCAGGATAATTCTCTCAAAAAGCTTACCCAGGATCGAGGTAAGACTAACAGGCCTATAGTTTCCTGGTTCCTCCTTCCTCCCTTTTTTTGAAAATGGGAACCACATTGGCCCTTTTCCAGTCCCCTGGCACCACACCAGAGCACCACAAGTGCTCGTAAAGCTGTGTCAGGGGTCCTGCAGTGATCTCCGCTAATTCCCTCAGCACTCTGGGGTGGAGGTTGTCTGGACCAGCTGATTTAAATACGTCCAGTCCCTCCAGAAGTTCCCTGACTAGATCCTCACTGACCCTAGGCCTGGGTGCGCCTCCCCCGGCAGGGGTCCCAGCGGACGAGCTGATCTGGTCCCTGCCCATCAACAGTCCTCATCTTGAAAACTCTGTATACATCAATGAACTCCAGCCCGTTCTGGAAAATGACAGCCATCTCAAGCTAGATTTAGGGGGTAAACCAGACCTGGCTTACAGCCCCTAAATCCCAACCTCAAACAATGTCTCTGCAGCAACAGACTGCCTAACTCCAATTCTCACCAAAACACCACACCTCGCTACAGACCCAAATTACAGCTCTGCCCCTTCAACACAAACTGCTCACAGGCTGCTCACTGACACAACTGATTTGCATATTCCCATATTACATCTTGCTACAGTTATTCACCATGTGCCTCTGGGTACCAGATGTGATGCCTGGTTACCACAAAGTCATTTCTCAGACTCCAAGGGTGCGTATACACATGCAGGCATGTCCGCTTGCAGCAGCTCAAATAGGAACAGCACAAATTTGAGCTGGGGATTTTTGCCTCAGTGCACATGCCTGGACACGCACTTTGGTATGGGGCAAGTTGTGCCACTTGGGGCAAAATAACCCTGCCCAGCTCCTCCCAGATCTGCAGCCAGGGGGAACTAGAGCCTGGGGCCAGCACCTGTGCTGGCTCCAGCAGTATAAAAACTAGGGCTGTGTGAAACAGCTCCATTTCATTTTGACTTCCGTTTCAATGGGATAGTGTTTCGTTTCAAGTGTTGTTTAATTTTGAAACCACTGTTCCATTTCGTTTCGTCGAAACTGTTTCGCTGTTTCAACACTGTTTCGACGTTCACCCATAGGCTATAATGGGAAACCACAAAATGCCTATAACTTTGTCAGTTCTTGCCTGATTCAGATGATAGCTACTCCTGAGGCCATGAAGCCTGCCAAGTTTCAAGGACATAGATGCAGGGGTTTCTGGGAAACTGCACCTCAAATTCTTGAAAGCAAAACTTGTGTCACGTGTGTGTGTTAAGGCACAGCAGGGTGAAAACTGCAGGGATGGTAGCCCCTGCTGAGGCCATGAAGTCTGCAACTTTTCAAGGAGATAGTTGCAGGGGTTTCTAGAAAACTGCACCTCAGGCCTCTGACAAGCAAAACTCATGATTTGGTAGTAAACTAATTAGCTCTGCACTAAATACCTTGGTGGTCTCCTCTGTCAGCAGGCAATGTCATAATTTCGGGGAACCTAACTCATGATGTTTATTTGTCTAGAATTAGTACTGCTGGGGACGTGCATTCACTGTAGCTCCTTGGATCCTTAGCTTGTAAACTGAGGAATATAGTCTGCCGTGCAGAGGAAACACTAGGCATGCTTACACGTGTATATTAATATGACACAATAAACTCCAACACTTATTGTACCAGAGTTTATTGCTCCTAGGCACAGCATTTACATGTGTGCCTTGCACCACAACACATCAATCCAGGTCATAGCATCTCTGGGTGGCAGAGAGTCCGGGGTGGGGTAGAGGGGGACAGCCTGCTAGCCCAGGGCTGCTCCAACCTAGCTCAATGTGCTGTGGAGGGCCTGGCTGGGGCATGAGGGTGCTCCAGTATGGGGCTATCCAGCAGGCATCCCCTACACTGAAGCACCCTCATGCCCCAGCCAGTCACATCAGCATCTACAAGTGCACTGCTATGTAGTAAAAAAAAAAAACTCCACAGCAAGATAAGTACTTTATTTATAAGTACAGTAAAAGCTGTGTTAACCGGCATTTTACTAACTGGAATACTCTATTAACTGGGATTTCCAATATCCCCCAATACAAATCCTCCCTTTAGCAACTGGAATCTTTGCCGAGTCTATCCGACATGTGCATGCACATCCAGTATTTGCACTACGAGTATGGCGCTGTCTTCTGTATAACTCGCAGATGACCAGAATTTTTAGATAACTGGCACCCCTCTTACCCCATGCATGCCAGATAACAAAGCTTTTACTGAACTACCCTGCTGCAGAGTTTATTACTTTACTCCAACATAATAGCCCTGGAGATACAGACACCAAGGTATTTACTGCAGAGCTAATTAGTCTACTACACAGTAAACATCTAGTGTAGATACACTAGGTATAGGAAATTAGTCTGACTCCAAACCCTGATCTGTTTAAATTCCTGGGGCCAATGGCATAACAAGCAGAGACGGTGCTTGAGGTAAACCCTGTAGAAGAGCAGGAGGGGAGAAGTGGGGGCAGTTCTGAGAGCAGAGGGGGTGGAGCAGTTGTCTTACCCATACAGGGAACTACGGGCACTTGTAAATGTGGCAGAATTTTAGTCCTTAGGGTTGCATTCTATGCCCCCTAAATTAAAACGGTGAGTTTTTAATTGAAACGGTGCATTTTATTGTTCTGTCACCATATATATGTTATTGTCCTGATGGCTGCAGACACCTGCTAAAGACAGAAGTGGCAAGGGCCCAATTTTTTTTTTTTCAGGTGGAGCTTGCCCACCCCTCATGTGACCAGGGGACCATTAATCTGAGTCATTAATCTGTCAGATCACCCTTTGGCTGTGGGAGAGGTGGGCAGGCTCCCCAGAAAAAATAAAAAAGGATCAGGTCCCTCACTGCTTCTGCCTTCAGCAGGCATCTGTAGCAGGATACCTGGGGCCACCAAGGAATGGGCTCACTTAGATTTCATAGATTTCATAGACATTAGGGCTGGAAGGGACCTCGGAAGATCATCGAGTCCAGCCCACTGCCCAAGGGGCAGGAAGTCAGCTGGGGTCATAGGATCCCAGCAAGATAAGCATCCAAATTTCTCTTGAAGGCGTTCAATGTAGGTGCTTGAACCACCTCCGATGGCAGGCTATTCCAGACCTTGGGGGCTCGGACAGTAAAGAAGTTCTTCCTTATGTCCAGCCTGAAACGGTCTTGCAGGAGTTTATAACCATTCAACCTTGTCATTCCTTGGGGCACTCTGGTGAACCATCGTTCCCCCAGGTCCTGGTGAACACCTCTGATAAACTTATAGGTGGCCATCAGATCACCCCTGAGCCTGTGCTTTTCCAGGCTAAAGAGCCCCATAGCTCTCAGTCTGTCATCATAAGGTCTGTTTTCCTAACCTCTGATCATGCGCATGGCTTTTCTCTGGATTCTTTCAAGCTTCTCCATGTCCTTTTTGAATTGAGAAGCCCAACACTGGATGCAGTACTCCAGCTGTGGCCTCACCAAGGCTGAGTACAGCAGGAGAATGACATCCTGGGATTTGCTTGAGAAACATCTATGGATGCAAGCCAGCGTTCTGCTCACTTTACTAGCTGCAGCATCACACTGAAGGCTCATATTCATCTTGTGGTCAATCATGACCCCCAAGTCCCTTTCATTCTTAGTCCTAACCAGCGTAGCACTGCTGAGCCTATAAGGATGTTACAGGTTTTTCCTCCCAAGGTGGAGAACCTTGCATTTTTTGGTGTTAAACACCATCAGGTTCTTGTCCGCCCATTTCCTGAGCCTTTCAAGGTCAGCCTGGATTGCCCTCCTGTCCTCAGGTGTGGATGCTTTACCCCAGAGTTTGGTATCATCGGTGAACTTGGCCAGTCCGCTTCTGATACCAATGTTCACATCATTAATGAATATTTTGAACAAACTTGCTCATGGGGCAGTGTGGGGAGGTGGCAGGAGGGCAGCTGCGTGTGCTGGTGGCTGGACAAGGCGGCGGGGATGGTACACAGGGTGCTGCAAGCCCAGGCGCGCTCATGGAAGCTAGTAGTCTTCCCAGGTGGCCCTGCACCCCGTGCACTGTCCCCACTGCCTTCTCCAGCTACCAGCACACCCAGATGCCCTCCTGCCACCTCCCCATGCTGCTCCAGGGGCAAGCCATCCCATTCCCAGCCCAAAGTGTCCTGCCAGCTGCAGGAGCCTGCTGAAGGTAGAAGTGATGTGGAGCCTGATCCTTGTTTCTGTGGAGCCTGCCCACCTCTCCCATAGCCAGGGGGTGAGCTGACTAATGACCACAATGTTCCAAGTTGCAACATTGCAAACTAAACTACAATGAGATGTAGTTAGTTTGCAATGATGCAAACTCATTTATAACCCCCAAAACTCGCATACGTGTAATGTGTGATGCGATTAAGCCACACAAATGGAAATTTTTATCACATGTGCATCATGACATGTACAAGTGCCCTACTAACCAGTCCTCCTTCCATGACACCACCACATGCTCTGCCATCCCTCACTGTTCCTCTTAAAGCAGAAGCAACAGCAACATCAAGGAACTGTTTCAGAGTTCCTGGCATTGGTAGGCTGCTGGGGCGCAGACTCCACAGAAGTGAGGGGTGACTTCAGTGTCCCTCCTAACCTAGCATCCAAGGTGGGTGTCCCTCTTGCCCCCTCCCCAGTTATGCTACCACTTGGGGCAAAATCCTTTTTCCACTAAAATC
This sequence comes from Alligator sinensis, assembly GCF_000455745.1. Lineage (NCBI taxonomy): Eukaryota > Metazoa > Chordata > Crocodylia > Alligatoridae > Alligator > Alligator sinensis. The sequence goes on from NW_005842465.1 coordinate 96,100, forward strand.
TCTGAGGCCTTGTAGAGAGAGGCATAAGTAACATATTTGCTCCCTAAGCAAAACCCTGCTGGGGATTGGGAACCAGAGTGCTGAGCACCAGGAAGCAAAGGGGAGAGGTCACAGTGATCAGTTTTTCCTGCCTTAGGGACTCAAAGACAGAGGTATAACAAAACAGGCAACTGTTTGGGGCAGTGGGATGCATGGGGGCAGCAGCGACTTCTGATTGTTGCTATGCAGCCAATGCAATTGTGTGACTGATGTGCCAGCTGATATCTCCCCCAACCCCCAGCCCAAATTGGCATCTAGAACTGCTTCCCTGATCATCCCACCCTACTCATCTCAAAGACCCTGGATGCTCCAGTCACATCTGCCTATGCCTATTGCTACTGCTGTTGCAGCAACAGCTGCTAAAGCAGCATGGTGTCTTTTCACTTGGCTGCCACGTCATGGTGCAGGACTATTTCTGTGGTGGCAAAGGCTCCCTTGGGGAACTGTCATTGTGATGCCCTGTTTGCCCACCCCTAGTCACAATGCTGTTTATTTGTTATGGTCACAAACAGTGTAAGTACCAAAATAGCCATTATGCAGCTGGGTAAGTGCGATTTGGGTGCATAAAATGAAGTAGTCCTTAATGTTTGTCTGCATTAAATACAATGATAAGGAACCCAATTGTATCCCTGTGGTTTCCCCATATTGTTCATATTACATAGAGAGCAATAGCACAACAGGGAGAAGACTTGTCTGTTATTCCAGTTCCCCTGTAAACTAAGGTTGGAGGTGCCAATCCAGTTCCAACTATACAAACTGGCACCTTTGCAGGAGTCTCAGCAAGAGGCTATACATTGCTACTTACCTCAAGGATGCTCTTGATTTTCAGATGTTCTGTGACTACCGCTTAGAACAGTTTTACCCTCTCCAAATTTAGTTCACCCCAGCAAATTGACAGCATGTGGTCATGTAATGAAGTCCTAGATGACATCAAACTGAAAGGTAGCTACTCTTGACTATCCCTTTATCCCTGAGGGGGCTCTTCCAGGTCTGAGAAACATTAGCAAAGAGGCAATGACTAGGATATGCATAGACTGCAGACAGAAGTACTCATACCCTAGTTTAGAGCTATCAGCCTGGCACCTCTTACCAGCAGCAGTACTTTTGAGTTTACCTCAGTCTGCTTCATTCTCAGTAGGAGCAAGTGAACTGGGCAAGCAACTTGCAAGCAGTGCACTGGAAGCAAGAGGTGGAAAGAGACCAGGCACCAGATCCAGCTCGAGGAAGATGAGTGAGCCAGGGCTGCCTGTGTGTTTGGTTTGCTGAGTATTTGTTGGGTAGGCTGTGTGTGTTTTGGGCATGTGCTCTGAGCAGCTGGAAGTACTTCTAGCTGAGTCATTGCCGGGTGATTGCTGCCTGTGTCTGACAAAAGCCCTAACAAGGGTGGGGGAGGCAGTCCAGGCCCAGCAGGCTGTAAAAGGAGACTCCCTGAGCAACCAGGGAGTGAGTGAATAGGGTAGCTGAGCCACATGATTTCTGAGAAGAGGCTGAGGGAACTGGGCTTATTTAGTTTGGAGAAGAGAAGGCTTGGGGTGGAAGGGGATTTGATAGTAGCCTTCAACTACCTGAAGGGGAGTTCAAAAGAGGATGGTGTTAGACTGTTCTCAGTGGTAGCAGATGATAGAACAAGAAGCAATTGTCCCAAGTTGCAGAAAGGGAAGTTTAGTTTCTATATTAGGAAAAACTTTCTCACTAGGAGGGTAGTAAAGCATTGGAATGGGTTACCCAGAGAGATGGTGAAATCTCCACCCTTAGGGCTAGGGGCAGACATTTAAAAAGCTTGATCCTGAATTGATTCAATATTTGCAGGTTAGTCTAACCTGGCTAGGCTGAACTGGTTTGTAACTGCACAGACATCCACTTTGGACAGAGAAAATGCAGGCACATGCCTGCAGTGGCTCAGGCTATAATCCATCCTTCCCATCTACAATGCTGAACTGGGCGGGGGGGTGGCAGGATGGCCAGGCCCTCACAAGATGCTCTGACTAGGGAGGGGTTCCCCCCCCATAGATAACAGAGCATTCATTGGCTCTGTTATCATCATTCAACACCGCATTAGATAACAAAGGCTCTCTCATTAGTTCAAGCTCTTCTTAAACAACTTTTTTACAAGGAAGGGAACATTCCAAGGAGGGACATTACCAGCTACCTGCTGATTAGTTCCAAAAAGCCCTAAGCCAACACTGTTCTATCTGCCCTGGTCCTGTCTGCCTTACACAGATATCTCCAGCACTAGCTGGCATACCACATGCTGGCTACAGTCTGTGCTATGGGAGAGAGGTGGGGGAAACCCTGCTTAAGCAGAGTGTGTGGAGAGGGGAGGGGAGGAGGGGCAGGGGAAGCTTCTGTGCTGGCAAGTCTCTGCTGGACCTCCAGCCAGGAAGCAGAGGGGAGGGGCCAACTCAGCTCTCTGGAGCAAAGAGTCCAGCCCAGCACAGAGAGCATGCCAGGATGCTGGGGGATTTTAATTTAACTTAAACCATGAATGGGTCTGGGACAGACATTGCATAAACTGGTTTGACCCAAATCATAGTTTCATAGTAGCTAGGGTCAGGAGGGACCTGAACAAATCATCTAGCCTGACCCCCTGCCACAGGCAGAAATGAATGCTGGGTTCACAAGACCCCAGATAGGTGATCGTCCAACCTCCTCTTGAATTTGCCCAAGGTAGGGGCGAGGACCACTTCCCTGGGAAGTTGGTTCCAGATTTTGGCCACCCTAACTGTAAAATATTGCCTTCTGATCTCTGACCTAAACCTATTCTCCATCAGCTTATTACCATTGCTCCTTGTCACCCCAGGTGGTGCTGGGGAGAAAAGGGCTCTATCTATTTGCTGTTGATCTCCCCTGATGAGTTTGTAAGCAGCCACTAGGTCCCCCCTCAGCCTCCTCTTGCTGAGGCTGAACAGGTTCATGTCCTTCAGTCTTTCCTCGTAGGGCCTGTTCTACTGTCCTCTCACCAAGCGGGTGGCCCTCCTCTGAACACTCTCCAGGCTGGCCACATCCCTCTTGAAGTGCGGCGCCCGGTACTGGACGCAGTACTCCAACCACGGCCTGACCAAAATTGCATAGAGGGGGAGTATCCCCTCTCTGGACCAGCTTGAGATGCCGCTTTGGATGCATGACAAGGTATGGCTGGCCTTGCTGGCTGCGATCTGGCATTGCCAGCTCAATAATGACTCCAAGATCCCTTTCCACCTCTGTGCTTTCAAGAGGGGAACTCCCCAGCCTGTATGTATGGTGTGGATTCCTTCTCCCAAGGTGCAGCACCCTGAATTTATTTACGTTGAACCCCGTCCTATTCTCATCTGCCCCCTTTTGTAGTCTGTCTAAATCTAGTTGCAGCCTCTCTCTCCCTTCAAGTGTGTCCACCTCGCCCCACATCTTACTGTCATCAGTAAATTTGGAGTTAAATCAGTTAAGTCTGATACTACATTCAATCAGGTTTATCTCAAAGTAGTTTCAACAATTTTCAAACTGGTTTATGTGTACTGAATGTCTTTTCTGTTACAGGTTTAAATTAGTTTCTGATCACTTAAACCAGTTTATGTGTAATGTCTGTCCCTAGCCATCAGGTTTTTAAAACCTGGCTAGACAAAGCTTGGGTGGGATGATCTAGTTAGAGATGTTCCTGCTGTGGGCAGGGGATTGGACTAGATGAAATCCTGAGGTCCCTTCCAATACTAATTTTCTATGATTTAAAGTGAATATTCTACTTGTATCTTGAAACTCTGATGTAAGAACTTGTTTGGGATTTACTGATTAAATGGAATCCCTTGTAGAGAAATCCTTATGGACTGAATGGCAAGAATAAACAGGGGTTTATATTGAGTTCACTATATTGGTCCATTATTGCTACATTCCCAGTGTCCTCTTCTGCTATGTATTGCTATTAGGATTTCTCATTAAGATTCCCATCTGAACCTTTGTTTTCTAGCACAGGTCTTATGATTTTAAAAGAAATGGTGGAACAAGAAATCATCCACAAACTAGACTGTTTTATATAAGTCTTAATAGGTTAAGAATTTGTTATCTCTATATATCTGGATTACCTTTTGTAACCCTTTTTGTTCCTATAGGCTCTTTGCTTGTATGCTTCTCCCAGCACTGTCCCTCTCTCCATGCCTCTTCCTCTTCCCTCCCACCTTTTGTATTCATATCACTTACTCTACTTCCTACACTGCTCTATGCTGTCCTTTCACAGCATCTGAGGAAGTGAGCTCAAGTTCACAAAAGCTTATGGTCTCTGTATGTATCTTATATAAGGTGCACATCTACCCTGCCTTCTTCCAAAGAAAATGCTGCCTACTGGGATGATTTTGCAGTGCATGTATTATACAGAGGGGCCTCCATCTTGTGTCTGATAGGAAGATGAGGTCAAGGAAGGAAGGTTTATTCTACTCTTCCCTAGCTGCTAGCACCTACACATCCAAACTGGAGAGAGTCATGAACCAGCCCCAGGCCTGTTTATGCAGGGGTTGGAGTAGTGCCAACACAAACCCCAAGCCATGTTTATGAATGGCCATACTTTTTTACCTTGTGATTATACTACTATTTCTGTAGCAAGTGCTGGTGACAGCTGAAGAACAGAAAACCTTGCAGAATGATAAATAGACATGGCAACTCTGTAGCACAAGTCACTCATCTCTAGCACCTCTCTCAGGCCTGCAGAAGAGGGAGGACTTGATAACTGGTGCTAGAGATGAGGCCAGAGCAGCCCTATGTGTTAACTTCTGTTTCCAGCATGTATCAGCGGACTCAGGTGGGAGTGGGCTCAGCCCCATAATGCCACTAACAGGGTATAGACAAATGGTGACTGAAATATCTAATGACCTGTAATATACCAGTGGTGAGAGTGAATGATCTAATGGTTCCTCCTGACGTTAAACTCTGTGAACTATGACACTCTGTATTTAACAATGTGTGTGTTTCTTCTTGGTTAATGTTATGTCTAATATACATCCTCTTCCTTCTCATAACCCAAAAGTACGAGAAGAATAGTCTGGCTCCAAGTGCTCCTGTAAATTCTTGGCTCTCTGTTAGACCTGATCCTTCACTACCTTGTACAGCGATTGACACCAGCACAAAGTGAATGAAACACACCATTATGTTGATTAAATAGGATTCTACATCCATATGGCGCAGACATGGATGGTTTGCACAAGATACAAGCTAAGAGAATATGCCCGTTTGCATCTTTCCAGTCCATGTAAATACCTCCCCTCACCCTGGTTTCCTATTGCCGTTATTAAAGTTTCAGTCCACATTATGACACAGCTGCCAGTAAATAAAAATTAAGATTCTACAATGTTATAAGGTTTTCTTATATGCTGGCACTTGTTTAATTATCCTATTCTGATTCAGTACATTTTCTGTAGTCACTTAAAGCAGTATTGAAATTATCTTGATTTTATTTTTTAATCCTTAGCCCCTTTGACTTGTCATCCCCTGTCAATGCTGTGTGTTGTATTCATTAGGCCTGTGTGAAGTGGCCAGTATTCACTTCGGATTTGACTGATTTGGGGGATAGTGATTCGATTTGGTGATTCAAAACACAGTCCTGAATTGATTCATCTGAATCTGGTTCAGAGATTCAGCTGCTGCCGAATTTCGGAAACTCTAAATCAGCCAGACCCATCCCCTGCCTGCTCTCCCAGCCTGGCAATGGCTGCTCCACCCACCCCATCTCCCTGCACTTTGAAAAAAAAGAAGGCCCAACTTAGCTGGTGCTGCTGGGCAGTGGGGCAATCCCTGCTGCCTCCCACTGCCTCCCACTGAATGAGGGGCTCTGCAT
>NW_005842465.1:102305-108985 GCF_000455745.1 Alligator sinensis
ATGGCCCCCTCCTCCAGCCCCCTCTTCCCCGCCCTCTACTTACCAACATGGAGTCCAGCTGTAGCTGCCTTCTGCAGCCACCAGGGACTGCCCGAATCATTGAAGCTCTCCGATTCTTTTCCTAAGATTCGGAGAGCTTCAAATCGATTTGGACCTTTTTATTGGTCCCCTGATTCAATTCGGATTTGGAGATTCGGCCACCAAATTGGGCCGAATCTCCTCCGAATTGAATCAGCACCTGAAGCTTCACACAGCCCCAGTATTCATGCATGTGAAAAGATGATTTTTGAGGGGTGTTATTTAACTTCTTCCCTTGTTAGAAATGCCCTTAACTAAAAACTATCTTCCTCAGGTGTTAATGAGTCTGTTACTGGCTCTTTCTTGGCTAGGACTTCTTTCAGTAGAACACATTCTGCCAAACTGGTGCTCTCCTGACAGCTACTAAATTAATACTGTGTTTTGTCTGAACATGTGGTTAGACTCAGTTGACCTCATGGACTGCTCTCTTGGTAATTCCATAGCAAATCTGCTCAGCATTTTCTATTTTGCAGTGCTGCAAAAACTAGCCTGAAAATTTATTCTGATTCTTTCTGCTACTTACATCATCAACTATAAAACTTCTGCCAACTGAAACATAAGTGTTTCTGATACAGGAGGCAGAATAGAGTCCTGTTTGCTTTCCCACAGCTGCATTGGTTCTGTAATGCCAATAGAAGTCAAATGCTGTGTCTGGAAAGTAAGAAGATATGACTAATTATTTGCAAACTGTCATTATACTGACTATAGCATCATGCTGCTTTCTGCCAGGACACTCAAAGCCAAAACCTATTCATCTTACTCACATGAGCTATGTCACTGATGTCTATAAAGCTAATCATGTAGTAAAATGAGCAGGATCTGGCCCTCAGGATTAACTTCAACTCAAGCACCTGATCCAATACTGACAGGCTTTGTGGCAGTGGACAAATCAATTTGCTATTCTGTATAATATGAGGACAGTAGTGATATATGACTCCACAGGGTCATGAGGCTTACTTCATGTTTGTATAGCACTTTGAAGATATAAGGGGCTGTAAATACCATTATCCCATAAAATATTCTTTCTGTCCAATCCCGCCAATATTATGTTAACATTCACTCTTGCAGTTTTATTTCTTTCCAGGATGGGATTACCGGTATTGTCTGGTCTGTCTCTTATAGCATGGCTAAAATTTATTTTCTGCCATCCTCTCATTTCACCTAATTACAATTGCATAGAATTCCTCCTATTAATCTACAGTATTTACATTATCTACTTCTTGTCCATTTCTTTTAGAAATCAAGGTTTCATTCTCACTACTACTGGGTAAAATCTCTTATTACTTTCTTTCTTTCCAAACAGACTCAGTCATTCAAGCAGCTGAGTCAGCGCAATCCTGTTACTGAGGCAGAGACCAGGACTCAGGAGACAGGCATTCTTCTCCACAATCTTCTACAGCGCCACTATGTAACTTTATTGTCTCACCTTTGCAATCAGTAACACGAGGATATTTCCCTCTCAGATGTATTGCTAAGTTTAAATCACTAACATTTGCAAGATTTTGAGATGAAGGTCCCAGTTTCTCTATAAGTAACAAAACAAGGGAAAACATACTTAGGGAGGTAACCAAAAAAGAACAGACTATTTCTAAGTGTTCCAGGTAAAATGTTTAACTATTAGGGCCTCATTATCCCTTACGCTGTGAACCATATAAATGTTAGTGCTAGCTTGGAGTTTGGAGCAGTCATACCCTTGGTCTAGAAACCTCCGACTGTCCCCACCACTCGCACAGCTGTGACTTGCCACTAAAGTTGAGAAGGGGCAGGACTAGGAGCTCTGAGTTGCCACTAGAAAGTGGCAGAGCCAGGACAGGCTTCTACCCCTTCTCTATGGGCAGGAGTATGAGAGGTCCTGGGATACTGGAGGACTGCAACTTGGGCAGCACGTCTGTGGGGAGTGACCACACCTTACTGGAAAAGGAGCCGGGTAGTGTGGATCAGGGAGAATCCTGCCTTGGAGTATAACAAGTGCTTAACACCACTTTAAGGTGTTAATGTGTAGACAGTCCAGGGGTTAAGAGCTCCAGGATCCACCCAAAATTATTGGGCACGTATACATGTATGAACACTGATCCTTGTCATCTATTACTGTACGACAGCAATACAAATTAAGGAAACGTTTGTGTGCTATTCTTTGATCATGCTGAAGGACAAAGCTTGCAAAGATCCCACAGCTATGGTGGGATCACCATATGAGTTTGGGATATCCATTAAATACAGAGTTAGGTTCAGAATCTGGAAAGACCAGTCTCTATTTTCCTTTATCGAAAGGAGATGTGAAGTTAGTCATTTAACAGATTAATTTAGTTCCAATCTCTTCATTTTTAATAGTACCATTTAAATAAAACAACTAGAACCCTGTCTTTTATGGTTGTCAGGAGAAACATAAGCTGCAAGTTGTATGCAAACCACAGAGGAAGTATTTTAATTTCCAACATGCAATGTTTCTTCCAACTTAAAATAATGAGTGTAGCCTGTTCTGCTCCCAGAAGCCACAAAGTCTGTAGTGTTCTGACATGTTACCGTATCAAGAGGTGTGAGGGAAGTAACACAGAGTACCCTTTCTATTTGCTGCATTTGAGCAATTAACACACTCCTCTAGGAAAGGTGTTTTAATAGGTTCTCAACTTCATTACATTTTATTAGTTTTTATAGTAAATGTATGTGTTGGGTTTCTTGGTTTGTTGTTGTTTTACATGAAATTACTGAATTCTTTCAAACTGCTTTAAAGTGTAGTTCTGTTCTGAAAGTGACTTAGGAAGAATATGGTGAGGTTTTCCATCAAATCTTCTCAGCTAACAAGAGAAGACATGTTATATTTGTTTTCAGCAGCTAACCCTGCAAATTTACCCCAGAGTTTGGGATGGGAATGGGTCTTTCTAACTGCTGCACCATCAAGAACAAAGAATCTTCATATGACTCTTAGTTGTCAATTTTGTTCATGTATTAGCCTGAACATAATCCAATGCGTTCTGTCTTAACTGTGTTGACCCAGTAAAGTAAGCAGATCTGATGTTTAATACAGGTCTTTCAAGAAAGAAAATGTTTCACTCAGAGATGCATTTTAAAGACCTTGGCCTGGGAGAACTGAACGGCTAAGAGAACTGGGCATGGGCTGCATGTTTAATTTTTAGCAGTCTTTTAACCCCTGTCAACAAATTTGAATCTTTCATATATCACTAATGAACCAAAGGAATGTCTACTGGATGCTGGTTCGATAGACTGCACAAATTGCTTGGTGAGTCTTAGTTTAGTTCCTAATAAAAAGATAGCATAACATAAAGTACTGTCATGACTGCATCTAAATGGCCCATAGCTGACAGTCCCAGGGAAAAAGGCCAGACTGTTTCTAGACAAGAACCCTCTTATCCCTTGCTATATAGTAGATTCATCCAAGTCAGAGATGGGGTACATTGGTGGAAGGGAAAGATATGGGATAAATACAGGACTTCAGTTTCAAGGACATCCATTTGGCACATTTCACCAGCATTTGAAATACAGGCAACCCTCGCTTAACGCTGTTTCACTTAGCACTATTTCACTATAACACTTGTTTTACATTGATACCTGATTCCACTTAGCGCTCTGCGAGTGTCATTATAACGCTCACGGTTGCCATCTTGGTTCATCAAAAACTTTCGGTTTCACTTAAGGCTCTTTCCACTTACTTCTTTTTTTTGGGAACCAATTAAGAGCGCTAAGTGGGGGTTGCCTGTAATAATGTTCCACCAGAGTTTCAGGAATGCACAATTACTATCATTTGATTTATTTTATTTTTTTAATTCTTCCTTCCCCCCACCCCATTCCCACATTCAGGTCTGATGTATACTCCAGGTGCTAGTCACCATTGCAACTGCCATAATAAAAACACATAAAAAACATAAATATGGGTCTCCACAGAAAAATGGAAACAAATTGCATTTCCTTATAATGGCTCCAAGCAAAATAGTTATTGTAAAAGTCAGAGGAAGAGAACCCTAGACAGTGCTCAGCTGTATAGTTAGCTTGCTAGCCCTTCACCTCCAGAAAGTTGAGTTTAATTTTCACTTATGGTCCAAGCAGGATATAATTTGGTTTCCTCCTAGTTCCCAGTGGACATTTTGTCCATATCACAAAATATACAGTTACATATAACTAGCAACCTCTATTCAAGAGAGACCAAAGCTGGAATAACAGGGAATGTTACAGGTTACAACTATTACATTCCCTGTTAGAGAGAGAGAGAGCTAACCAAGTGCCTGACTGCATTATGTCTAGCTCTAGCCAATGCTGTTAGCAATTCACTGTCATGAATATCACTCGCTCAAAAGTGTCATGATAGGGGAGGAAGAAAAGAATGTAATTCTCAGGAATGTCACATAAACCATCCTTGGTTGCATTTTTTAACATTTGCCTATAATAGCTAAACAAGGCTTTTTAAGAGAGATCCATATTAAGTCTTTGGGGGTTCTGGCAGAAGTACCAGGCTTAGCGTGAAAGTTATTCCTTCAATATGTATTTAAATGTTCGTAGTAAAAAGTGCTTTGGGTCTGCCTTTTAGTTAATTTTCATATACTTAGAATGAAACAAGCCTCTTTATTCATACTTGTCAAAGGTCCAAGGTGTCAGACAGACAGGACTAAATCCAAGCCAAACTTAAAACAGAAATAAATAAAATAAGCAGTGTAGACTACTCTGACCTCCCATTTCAAAACTGTGCTGTAGTCTGGAAAAGAGCTGGTAACCCAGAAGAGAGGAACCAACTGCAGCTGCTACCAGCAAGACAAAAGAATATGGAGAAACCTGCCCACTTGCTTGAGAAGGAGAAACTGGACATAAACGCCCTGCATCTGGACTGGCTATCATTTGCCTGCCTGACAGCTGAGAGCTCATCCTTCTATCTATATAGGTGACACCCACAGCACAAAAAGGCTGACTGTGCTCCAGCAAGGATGTGCACGCTGTGCTCAACATCCTTCTCTATTGTGCTCTTTATTTACTCTGGTTACACTGTACATTAGTGATCAGGATATTCTGCCTGTGGCATCCACCAGGCTGTCTGCACAGATGAAAAGGTTGTCATTTGAGTAGCACACTATTTGCCATTTCCCAAGAAGCAATCAGTCCATATGCAGTTTTTGACTTCAATGTCAGCTTTTGTCTCTCTGACATGGGGTCAATCAGAAATGAGGAGCAGTTGGCCTGGGTTTTGAAAGATGATTTGGGTAACATCACTTTTCTGTGGGTGTTGTTGCCAGGGATCCTGGTTTTCTCTGATTTAAAAAAAAAATCCCCAATTTTCAGTTAAAAAAGTAACCCCAGATCCACATTTTTCTGTGATTTAAATGAAACTCCACTAATATATTGGGTTTTTGTTTGTTTGTTTGTTTTTAAATCAAAGAAAACCAGCATCCCTGGTTATTACACATTCAAGTTTGCACCTACTAATTCTAAGGAATGCCAGGTGGTATTAAAGTTATCAGATTCATGTTAAGGGCAAAGCTCTGACTTCTGCTAGAGCACAAGTGAGTAGGGGCATAGGTAAGAGCTGTCAAGTCGGCCATGTGGCTGCACAGCTCTGGCTCTCCAATGGCTCCCTTCTCACCTGCCCCCTTCCCTCCCAACCTCCCGCCTTGTGACTTCCTAGTGACTTCCTGCTCACCTGCGCCCCTGCCACAGATTTCCACTGACCCACAGCTGCCCGGCTCTCCCCAGCTCTCTGTCAGTTCGGGGCAGGGGAGTTCTGGAGGACCACAAATTCCTGGTATTGGCTTTGTGGAGCAGACCTATGTTACTGCAGCACAAGCTGCCTAGCACCAGGAGGAGAAAACCCTTGCCTGAGGAGGTGTAACTTTGAGACACACTAATGGCACTTAGCTCATGTTTTCCTGCCTTAACACACAAACCTTCTCATCTGAAGAGCATTTAACATGTGGAAAAGGTAACATTTAACAATACCCTGTGTTAAGAGGGCACATTCCTAATGTGAAGAACTACCTCTTGTATCAGTTGGCTCTGCTGGTGCATAAAGTTCGGGGAAAGCTATTAGCAGAATCCTCTCTCAGATTAGGTAAGTAACCCTCCCAAGATTTTCTTTGTCAAAGCAGCCATGTCACTTTAAGCTACAGCAGGGTTGTCCAACTCATGGCCTTCGAGGGGTACCTGATGGGCTGCCGCTACTCCCTGCACTGCTCCTTCTGCTGATGCTGGGGTCTGCAGACTTCGCCTCCCTGTTTCAGCTTCCATGTCTTGCCCCTGCCCCTTAGGCTGGGAAGCCTGCACAGCCCATTCACCAGAACAGCCAAGGAGTTTGCTCATCCCAAGTGGCTGAGGGGGAGCCAGGCCCTTTGCAGTCCGGAAGCTGGACCACCCTAAACTAGAGTATAGAAGTAGCATCTTTGCCACTGAATGCTTGACCATGATCTTTAAATTGCCCTCCACATTTTTAGTGAGAAGCTGGTTATCTGTGGCCGTTGTGTTGCCTTCCAGCTATTTTTCCAACGTCCCCAGCCATTCTAGACGAGAAGTGGCCATCCTCTGGCATGGGTACCACAAGTGGCATGGACAACCTCTGTGTGGCATGTGGCAGATCAGGGAGGGGGCAGGCAGCACTGCAGCAAATA
>NW_005842465.1:109016-111122 GCF_000455745.1 Alligator sinensis
GAAAGCAAAGCAGCAAATTGGACAGGGAGCACAGGGGTGGGGGAGCAGAGTAGCAGATCACATGGAGGAAAGGGGATTAGTGGCACATGAGGAAGTTGTGGGGCTCATTTGTGGCATACCTGCCAAAAATGTTGGCCCTCCCTATGCTAGAACAATACATTCACACAGGAAAAGCCCAGAAAAGCAGTATAGCTCCTATATAGCTATCTCATTGACCAGGTCCTTTACAGTGTTCATAAACTTTTTACAGATCATTAGTTGTTGGTTAGTACAGAGTAGTCCCACACTCAAGAGGAAGACCTCAGACTACTTTGATTTCTCTTACCTATTGGGGCACATTGAGGTGAGCCTGCACGTGCCTCTTGTGGCATCTGAAAGGAGTTCGAGATGGCACAAGATGCATGCCAGGAACAAAGAAGTGTTCCCTGTGATGCATATTTGCAGTGCAGGCTCAAAATTTGATACTTGGCAATCCAGATATAACCACCCCCCACCCCAAAACCTCATGGTGAAAAAGCAGGGCAAGGCATGGTCCAAGACCGTGCCTGGAGGCAACCCAGAGAAGGGGTCCTCCAGAGAGACACTCTGGTATCGGGCCAGAGCATCTCTATGGCTGGCCTCTATGGCCAGATGTTTGGAGCACTTTGCTAAGTAGCAGGAGTTATACAGCAAAACCCTCAAGGTGGGGCTTAGATCTTGGGTTGTCTTCCTCTAGGAAATATTCCTTAATAGCCATAATACTTTTGGGCTAAGAGGTGGAAGGTTTGTCCTCTTCCCAACACCTTCCTGCAGACATGCATGCAGGACAATCCTGTTCATGACAAGTGGAAGTATAGAAACCTATGTAAGTGTCAAAAATTGCTGTTATGGAGCTACGCAAATTCCACTCAGGAGCATGAAGGTAAAATAGGACTTAGAGGGATAAACATTACACAAGTGCCACTTATACATCTTAGAAGAGAAATAGGATCATGGGCTTTATCTCTAGATATTTCAAATATCAGTTTTACAGATGAATGTACATTTATTTAGATGCTTGATTTTTACATGTTTTATAATACAAGAAATGATGACATTCATATTTATTAGGTGATAATTTTTACTTACGATTTGTGTCAAACTGCTTTTGGATATAAACTGGAACTCAATTAAAGCTGAACATAAACAGCATTTTAATTTTTTTATAAATTAACATAAAATGACCTAAAATGTTTTGGATGCATAAGGAAAAAATGTTAGTTTATCAAAACATGTTTTCAGATTAGAAATAAAAAAATATTAACTGTTGCTAGTGAACTGACAGGTAGTTTCTGGTCAGCAAGCACTATATTTTGATAAGTGCTTATAGGTATTATCCAGAGTGATTAAGAAAGTTATGTGCATAATCCCTATTAAAAACAATGGGAGTTTGATGCATTGCATGCCTAGCTGAAGGAGTTGCTGGCGGGGGGAGGGGGTGTCAAATACCTATCAGCATCTTTAGGTGCAAAAGTAGTTTTGAAAATCTGAAAATCCTTCAAGTTTCAAAATTAGCAGGCCTCATCCTTTCATAGCAAGCTTTTATTCCTAGATTTTGTTCAACTTCCATCAGTTTTTCAATGTAGAATGAAATGGTCCAAATCAGGAAAATAATCTCTTTGCACCTGTAAGGTACACTGAAACCAAAAGTAATTAAACCAAAAGTTTTCAGTACAACCAGAGCTGAAAATACTTACATTTGGGGGAAAAAAAGGTAAATCCTAACATTTGCTGAATTGTATAGATTGAAAAGAATGTAGATACCTAATCAGAACATGGTACAGAGTATTCATAGATTTCATAGATCCTATGGCCAGATATTTGGAGCACTTTGCTAAGTAGCAGGAGGTATACAGCAAAACCCTCAAGGTGGGGCTTAGACCCCCGCCCAAAGGGCAGGAAGTCAGCTGGGGTCATAGGATCCCAGCAAGATAAGCATCCAGTTTCATCTTGAAGGTGTTCAATGAAGGCGCTTGAACCACCTCCGGTGGCAGGCTGTTCCAGACCTTGGGGGCTCGGACAGTAAAGAAATTCTTCCTTATGTCCAGCCTGAAACGATCTTGAAGTAGTTTGTGACCATTCAACCTC
>NW_005842465.1:114880-123938 GCF_000455745.1 Alligator sinensis
CTTCCCAGCAGCTCGCTGCCTCTCTCGCCAAAGAGCGGGCTGTGGTCATGAAAGCCAAAGCCTTCCTGACGACACCAGCGCTGCAGTCTTTGGTTGACCACGTAGATCCTCCTGTCCCTTCTCAGCCCATAGCCTGAGACTGGGAGGATTGACTGGGAGTATTAATAAAGCTCAAGCTGGCCTCAAAACCTGAAGCTGATTTGTCCCTGATTCTGTATAAAGTTAGGAGCACCAACCCCTAATTCTGTAAAATGTAAGGAGGATTCACTGGTGAAACTTATTTTGATAGTTTATATAAATTATTTTAAAAGATTAATGTCAAAGCCAGATTCAGATTTGGAAATCTGGCACCTAAACATGACTTAGGTACAGTAGAATCTGGCCATAGGTGCCTAAATTCCAACTAATAAGTGTCTAAGTGGATTTAGGTACCTAAGTATGATTATATTCCACCTGGATCAAGTCCCTGAACACCCATTAATGCATCTACCATCTGACACTTAAGGTAAAAACACAAACAAGTGAGGAGAAAGACCCAGGCACCTTTTGCAGTTACTCCTTTTCAGGAACTCAAAGAGGGTGGAATGCACATGGGTGCCTAGGTGCCTATGGCCATTGATATACCTAATATGAGGAATAGAATCTGCCCCCTAAATCACAAAGAGCTATACAGAATCCCCCAGTTCCTGCAACTACACAACTCATTAGTCTCAAATTATTGCAAAAATCCCTAAGCAGGTACACGTAGTCTATGGACATGCATTCAGTTCCAGCACTAAGAAATTCTCTAAACCTAGGAGGGTTAAAGCTACAAGGAAATGCGTCCCCCATGGCTGCTTGCAGAGCTCTGGGATGACCCTGGCCTCTGGGGCTAGGGACAGACATTACGCATAAACCGGTTTAAGTGATCAGAGACTGGTTTAAATCTGTAACAGAACAGATTTTCAGCGCACATAAACCAGTTTGAAAATGGCTGAAACCAGTTTTAGATAAGCCTGGTTGAATGTCGTATCAGACTTAACTGATTTGACTCAAACTGGTTTATGCAATGTCTGTCCTAGACCCCTTGCTGGTTTAAATTAAACCAGACTCCCCTCAGCATCCTGGCATGCTCTCTGGGCTGGGTGGGGCTCTCTGCTCCATAGCAGGGATAACCCCTCCCCTCTGCTCCCTCCCTGCAGCTCCAGCAGAGACTTTCTGGCACAGAGTGTCTCTGCCTGGATTCTCCCTGCTAAGCAGGGATTATTCCCCCCACCCCTCTGCCTTACACAGACACCTCAACATTGGCTAACAGACCAGATGCTGGCTACAGTCCATGCTGTGGGAGACTGTGGCAGGGCACTGTTGGTGCCTGCCACTTTAAGGGCTGGGTCAGGCATCTAGCAGGTGCATGATGGCAGCAGTCATTTCGAGAACCTAGTAGATAAAGGCTGCAGTCTGTTGCTGCCAGTCAGGCAGAAACATTGCCTAGCTGAGCTGCAGCAGGAACAACACTAGAGGTAAAGGCAAGAGCTTGTGGGGATGGATAGGAAGCTCTTAGTTCAGGGCATGACCTAAAACTGCACCCTGCCAGGGATGGGTGGCCTGGTGGGGCTCATAGTGGTGTGGGAGCCCCCAGGAAATGCCAGGCCCATTACCCACCCCTGCCCCCGGTGAAAGGCGGGTAGGGGTGCCTTAACACCAGCCCCCGCATCCTAGTAGGTAACCTGGCAAAGAGGTCAGCAGGACCAAAGTGGGTCTAGAGTGGGGCAAGGAACCCAGAGTTTGGGAAGGGGTGTGGAGCCTAGCAAGGGGCATAGAGCCTAGTGAGAGGCAAGGAGCCCAGAGGCTAGGAGCCCTGACTGTGTGTGTGTGGGGCAAGGAGCCCACTATGAGTGAGTGACACGGAGCCCAATTAGAGAGGCCAGGGTTAGGGGCCTGGATATGGTTACAACTTGTGGATGCCATCTGTGAGGCTTGGGCTGCAGTGTACGGGAGGAACGGAGCTGCAGATAGCGCCTCTGGCATCAGGGCAGTAATGGGCAGTCTCCAGCATTATACCAACAGTTTTTGGAAACAACAAAGTCATGGCAGGAAAAACTGGGCAGATTGCCCATAAAAACAGGTGGGCGGGCCGGCATGAGATCTGGCCCCGAGCTTGTCCCCTGTTACAGAGACAACAAAGGCAGACAGGCTTTTTGGAGTAAATCAACAGGTAACTGGTAATGTCGTTTCTTGGAAAAGCCGTTTAAGAAGAACTTGGAGAGAGGCTTTGTTTTCTTAATGAGTTGATGCACACTGAGTTAGGGCTGATAAACATTCCCTTCTGGGCTGCTGGGGGGGTGGGGGTGGGGAATAATCAAAGCATCCTGCCAGGGCCTGGCCACATCCCCCTCAGCTCAGCACTGTGAAGCAAAGGAAGAGCTGCTCTAGCACCGTGCCCCGCCCCACCTCGTTTCTAGCCTGAGCCACTGCAGGCATGTGCCTGCATTTCTAGAATAGAAAGAGAAAGTCTATCCACCTCCAAATCGGTTCAAGCTTTGCAGGTTAGACTAACCTGCAAAGATTGAATCAATTCAGGCTTAGGCCTTTTGAATGTCTGTCCCTAGCCTAGAAGCAGGAGGGGGCATTTCCCCATGGCTGGAACCAACCTGGAGAGCCCCAGAAAGGTTCCAGCTGAAGCACTTTGGCCTCCTACTCCATGCACAAGAGTGAGACAGCTGCTGTGGTTTGAGTCTTCCCAGGGCCTGCTGGGTCAGTTCAAGAGGAAGGGAAATGCCCCTCAGCCCATGGCACAAACCAAGGTGACCCTTGTCTGTTTGAGTGTGAGGCAGAGCAGAACAGCATGATCTATCCTGTTTGGGTTGGGCCACAGGGAAATACCACCCCCTTCCCACTTTCTTCCCACCCACATACAACCACAGGATGGCCCAGAGTTGTACACAGGGCAAAAAGAGATTTGCCTGTGGCTGGAGCCATCTCAGAGCCCCAGAATGGTCCAAACCTCAGGAGAACACCTCCCTCTCACCTGGTCCTGCCTATCAGCTGATCAACTTTTCTATAAATTTGGAGATCTGGGTTCCAGATTCTTCTTAGCCTGAGGGACTTGACCTGCTAAGAGGCTGTACTAACCACCACACTACAGAACAGCTTGAATGTGGGGCAGTCTTTATCCCTCCTGTTGAATGTAGACCATTGTATAGCCAACAACATAAGAATGAGGCCAGAAGAAGAAGCAGCAAGAGAGATCAGATCTCAGTGAACTAGTAGTGAAGACACTCCACTAGGAAAGGGAAGCCTGGGTTCTGGTCCCTGTCTTCAGATTTATTTCTGTGTTTTAATCTAATTAGCATCTGATGTAAACTGGATAAACAGATCAGGGAGTAGGACCTTAGATAGGCAGCTACCTTCAGAATAAAGTTTGTTTCAAATATTAATTATTATTTATCATTTATATTAGTATAGCTAGTAAAAAATCAACTGCCCTTTGTGTCAGGCACTGTACACACAAATACAAAATAATTAAGAACCCTTACCTTGCAGAAATTAGGTCTATAGTGTATTTTACCCTATACACCAAAATGACACATGTGTAGCTGTGTTGTGGTGGTTTTTGGCACCTATGCACAGTTTAGATTTTGAATTTGCCCTCTCACCTTTTAGCCTCAAAGCCCAATGGCTAGGGTACTTCTCGGGGGAGAGGAGACCTAGGTTATTGGCCCCACTCACCCAGAGAGGGTCTCAATTTGCTTCCCAGAAACATTCTCTAACCACCAGGTTAGGCTGAGACTTGGGAAGGATCCCAAGTCTACTGATTCCCAGGCAATTTACACTTTTTTGTGTATTTCTCAGTGTTTTCTCTCTCTCCTTTTGCAGGCTGGATTGGGAAAAAAAACATGAGGACAGTGGTCAGCCACCCCATTTAAATGAACGCCAGGAAATACTGACTTGCCTCTCCATCCTAAGTGCAGTTTCCTGCTTCTGCTGCTACACCCTTTCAGGGGTGCAGTGTACTTTTCCCATGCTAGCTCTGCAGGCTCCACTTACAGAAGGTCATGAGTTGGGAAATATGCACAGCTCTACCTCCTGTCTCCTCTAAACTGCCTTGTAGCGGGGCATCATATCTTCCCTGAAGATTAGGAAAGGACAGAGCTCTTTAACTCTGTACTGCACAGAGCCTGCAGTTCTGCTGGCCTTGCCATATGCTGTGCAAGTGAAGAAAATGCTCTTTATGCCGTCCTCAACCCCAGCCATTCCCCCTGCATACCTGTGCCACCATTTGTTCAAGCAGAATTTAGTATCTTTTTCTGTATGTAGTTTGCAACATTCCAAATTCACTTTCATTATTGTATTTATTTATCAATGTTGCCTCAGTTTTTGTTCTTTATATACAATAAATTTTGCATTTGTGTTATCTAGCTTGGTTGCAATTAATCTGGTGAATTATGGCATATGGTATTGCTTCAATTCCTATCTTGGATTAGTGCATAAAGACATCCAAGTGCCTATCATGAGATTAACTATGAAATATGCTGCTTGAGAACACGTATGTCAGCATGAAGAATCCAATAAATGTTTTTGTTAAAAATAGCACAAGAGGTACATATATAAAATAAGAGAATACCTTTAAAATTTTTCAGATAATTACAACAAAGTTTTCCCACCAGTTACAAAGTAAGCTGTACTCTATATTTAACTGATTTTTTTTTCTTTTGCTTAAAATTTAAGTGATAGACTTTAATCTCTTTAATTGTGTTTAATTATGGTGGTTCTTTTTCTGTTTTTCAAAATTACAGTAGTTTAGGATTACATTATTTTAAGATAACACAAAATAAAGGAGGAAAGAAATACACAATAAAGATAAACTATATGAATGTTAATGTTTTTTAATTGTCTTTGTATAGTCAGAAAAAACGAGTACAGTAAAAGGAAACAAGTCAATAGAGGTAAAAAAACCCCACATTCATTACTCTTTTTGAGAAAATGATAAAGGAGCAAGATGCTGCCTAGCAGCAGTTCTTAAACCCATTCCCATTAACTTTCCCATTAACTTTATCAAAGTCTAAACATGAGAATGTTACAGGGAAAAATAGTTTGTAGCTGTCTTGTTCAACCCACATAAGAATGAAAGAAAGCAGGGCTATCCAACTTCTAAGCAATGCTAACAAAACCAGACATGCTAGATGGTTTTTAAAAAGGATTCTCAGCAAAGGTCTGGAAAAAATACTTGAGTTTGATCTACATGGTTTGTATAGCTTCCTCAGTAATGGTAGGTTCGTGAGAGATTCCCCATGCTGTCAAGTACAAAGGGAGCAAGATCTGGCTCTTTCCCATGCCTATGGCTAAGAATTTGAATATGTAATAGAAACCTAATATTGCTTTAAAATATTTTCTAAAAGGTAAATCTAGCATTCCTAGTGTGTCCTTGCTATGAAGGGTAGCATGAGAGAGTTATCACATTTTTAATGTAATAAGAAAGTTTTGTTCCCTTTTCTTCACAGTGGCTAAATATGGCCTTGAAAATAACTGGTGAATTTGGTACCTCAAATGTTTAAATAATACACAACTGTATTTTCCTATCTGAAATAACCCCTGTTCCCAGAATCATATGAATACTGATAATTATGCTGATAGGACTTTTTCTAAATTTCTATTGTTTTAGAGATCACAAGTTATTACTCTGAATAACATCTTGATAACTTCACTGCTCTCTATGATTTGTACTATTTATGCACAAAGCAATACTTAATGCATGCAAGATTGTGGTGTCTTACAATGGCATGGCAGTTAGTGCCGCTCTTTTCAACACTGCCCTCATTCCAAAGTCGTTATAAAATGAATAAAGACGATATTTTCAGAAATCAAATCAGTCCCACAAAATCTCATCCTATGGTGAAATATTATTTTGCTTAAACATTTTTTATTGCACTGAAAACTGAAGAAAAATTAACATAATTTTTCAGCTGCAGGACAAAGCAATAACTTGTATGTATATTAGATATTGCTGTATCCCTTGTAATTTAAAAATGTTATACATGAAGACTTACAAAACTTTTTTTTAATTTAAGAATCAAATTGTTGATGATGATATAGATATTTTTTTCTGTTTAATGAAATGTGACTCTTCCAATGATTCTCAACTAGAGTGCTGCGACACCCTAGGGTGCCATGAGATCCTTGCACAAGTGTTGCAGAATGCCTCATAAGCAGGGATCCTGGTTTTCTCTGTTAAAAATCCCAACTTTCTCTGATTAACGCCCCCCAAATCCACATTTTTCCATGATTGAAATGAAATGCCTATATATATAGGTATCAGCTGACCACAATGTTTTATTTTTATGTATATGTATATGTATATGTGTGTGTGTGTGTGTGTGCGTGCGTGTGTGTATATATATATATATATGCAAAGTTGTGCCCCTCCCCCACCCCCACTGTAGCACAGCATAGGTGACATGTAAGTGCTGACACTTGGGGGGCACGATTCTGCACTGCTGCCGCTGCCCCTGCTGCTGCCAGGTAGGCAGGGGGTGCCTCATCTTGGCAGCCATGGTGACGCTGCTTGTATGGGGATCCCAGTAGTGGTGGCAGCACCAAGTCCCCCTGACCTGCTATGCCCTCCTGCACTGGGTCCTGCCTGCTGGGCCCTGGAGGTGGCTCCTGCCTTTTGCTGGTTCGGGTAGGTTGCAGCCCTGTGCCCCTGCTGTCAGCCCAGAAATCTAAGGGAGCATGTGCCTCCACCCCCTTTTTTGTTAAAAAAGTGTCACAGTACCTGTTGTGGGGTAGGCTGGAATTCATGCAGTGGTTAGATCTCCAGCCACTAGCTGCTGATGTTCTGTACCTGGGCTGTAAGAGGTCTAACAGCCAGAATCTGCATCATGGGAGCCAGCAGGAGCAGTGATAATGTTTGGGCTGGCAGGGCAGCTGAGCCAGCAGTTCTTGTGCTGTGTGACCTCTAAGGATGCCTCCAGACGAGTGCACTCATGTGCTTTGTGGTGCCTCAAAGGCTTTTGAGATGCCGCAAAATGCACATGGTGCATGTGAAAAGGTTCTCCATGCTGCATGTTTGCAATGTGCAGCCAAAATTAAATACAGCAAAAGCCCTGTTATCAGGCATTTTACTAACCAGAATACTCTATTCACTGGAATTCTGGTCAGTTAATTAAAAAATATGGTTTTCAAAAAGTGGGGTGACGCACATGGCTCCAGCGTGTACCACCTGAAACTGGAGCTTGGCTGGTCACAGCCATGCTCTGGCTACTGGCCCAGCTCTGTGTACCCAGATTGCTCTCACTGCATCCCAGGTACTGGCCCCAGTCTCCCCTACCCCACCTTTGGCAATTTGCCGCATGCCAGAGCACGCATGCAGGGGTATTCCCTGGGGACAAGTAACAACTATGTGCCATTGCTATTTGTCCCCAGGGAAATGCATGTGCAGGCTCATTTGGACGTGCCCTTAGTGGTCACCCAGGCCTGGTATGCCAGGCACCAAGCACTGGATGGGTAACACTGGGTATGTCTACATGAGACGTTTACTGCGCATTAGCCTAATAACACTGTGCAGTAGCATGGTGGTCACAAAGCATACTAATAGTCTACTGCACAGTGTTATTAGGTGAATGTGCAGTAAGCATCATGAAAAACCCATGTGTTGGTGCAACTGCACAGTAACTCTAGTTATTGTGCATTTAGTTAGTGCTTTATTAAGCTAGTACTAAACTAAATGTGCAGTACCTGAGGAGCATTAATGAACATGTACATGCGCCCACTGGGTATTAGACTGCAAGTACTGGATAATTGAGCTTCAGCATCGACAGGTGTGGACCATAATGCCACTAGTACTGTGCAGTAGCAACAAAGTGCTGCATGGTAGCTGGTTGCTACTGCACAGTAGGGTCAGAAAATGACCCGTGTGGCACCGGGACTGCACAGTACCAATGGTTACTGCACAGTTAGTCACTAGTGTAGACACGCCCAATGAGAACAAGGTCAAGGTTGGAAAGTATGTCTTGTTACTGTCCTGACGTATGGGAGCTAGAACCATGACCTATCTAGTCAACCTTAGCTGCTGTATGCTAAGGACTTTTATACGCGTGATCCAGGAGGCAGGGGGTGCACTTTAATTGGAGCAGTTCTTGGAGCCGCTCTAAGTAAAACACCCAGAGTGTCATGTATACTAGTGTCCCCATGCTGAAAAATGGTGGCAGGGGTGCTTTAACTAAAGCTCATCCAGTGAGCTTTATCCTTCAGCCTTCATCAAGGCTCACATTTGTGAGAGCCCGGCAGGACAAATTATGCTGAGGGGAAACCAGCACGGGTTCGTGGCAGGCAGATCGTGCCTGACCAATCTAGTCTCTTTTTATGACCAGGTTACGAAACGCCTGGACACAGGAGGAGGGGTGGATGTCGTATACTTAGACTTCAGGAAGGCCTTCGATACGGTATCCCACCCCATACTGGTGAACAAGTTAAGAGGCTGTGACTTGGATGACTACACAGTCCGGTGGGTGGCGAATTGGCTGGTGGGTCGCACCCAGAGAGTCGTGGTGGATGGGTTGGTTTCGACCTGGAAGGGTGTGGGAAGTGGGGTCCCACAGGGTTTGGTCCTTGGACCGATACTCTTTAATGTCTTCATCAGTGACTTGGACGAGGGAGTGAAATGTACTCTGTCCAAGTTTGCAGATGACACAAAGCTATGGGGAGAAGTGGACACGCCGGAGGGCAGGGAACAGCTGCAAGCAGACCTGGACAGGTTGGACAAGTGGGCAGAAAACAACAGAATGCAGTTCAACAAGGAGAAATGCAAAGTGCTGCACCTAGGGAGGAAAAATGTCCAGCACACCTACAGCCTAGGGAATGACCTGCTGGGTGGCACGGAAGCAGAAAGGGATCTTGGAGTCCTAGTGGACTCCAAGATGAACATGAGTCGGCAGTGTAACGAAGCCATCAGAAAAGCCAATGGCACTTTATCGTGCATCAGCAGATGCATGACAAATAGATCCAAGGAGGTGATACTTCCCCTCTATCAGGCACTGGTCAGACCGCAGTTGGAGTACTGCATGCAATTCTGGGCACCGCA
>NW_005842465.1:124221-132552 GCF_000455745.1 Alligator sinensis
TCCTGCCTATGCAGGGGGTCGGACTCGATGATCTATTGAGGTCCCTTCCGACCTTAACATCTATGAATCTATGAATAAAGTGCCCCAGCTAACATTTTTCAGCATGGGAATGCTGATACACATGATGCTGGAGTCTGCTGGAGCACAGTAATTACCATGCACCAACAGACTCAATTAATAGACTGTGCTCCAACTCACTGTAATTACAGTGTGGTGGAGCAGCCTTGATGCACGTGTATAGGTGCCCTGAGATATCAGATTTGGCCAATGTATAGTGATACGTGGCAGTCTGTCAGAAGGGAGGATGAAAGTGTGTATGCAGACAGAAAGTGGCATTTTGGTGACATCTTTTCCAAAGGAAAAGGTTGTTTGTTTGTTTTTTAACATGGAGCAAATTCATGTGAAAAATTTAACACAGATTGTAATTAGCACTAAATCCCTGTGAGTTTAAATAAAGCATCTTTAATACTCATGAGAACCAGGAATTTCTTAATAGAGCTAAGTTGTGACTTGAACTGCATGCACACACAAGAAAGCAGTAAGTCCATTCATGTCCCAATAGAGGCTATGCAGACCATGAGTTTATGCCCACAGAGGTAAGCTTATTTTGTCCCCCAGCCTAAAGCAAATGTCAAGAAGCAGGCTGGAGAAATCAAACCCAGGCTTAATGGCATCATGAAATTAGAGAAAATTAAGGTTGGAAGGTAGCTCAGGAGATCATCTAGTCCAACCCCCTGCTCAAAACAGGACCATCCCCAATCAGATCATCCCAAACAAGGTTTTTACTAGCCGAGTCAAAAAAAGGATGAGGATTTCACCACCTCTCTGGGTAACCTGTTCCAATGCTTTACTACCCTTCCTAATATCCAACCCAAACTTCCCTTGCTACAGCCCAAGACCATTGTTCCTTGTTCTGTCATCTGCCACCGCTAAGAATAGGCTAGCTCCATCCTCTCTGCAAAAAACCTTAGGCTGTTGAAGACTGCTATTAAATCCCCCTTCAGTTCACTCTTCTGCAGATCAAACAAGCCCAGTTCCCTCAGCCTCTCCTCATAAGTCATGTACTCCAGCCCCCCTGAGTATTTTCGTTGCCCTCCGCTGGACTCTCTCCAATTTGTCCACATCCTTTCTGTAGTGGGGGGCCCTAAACTGAACCCAGTACTCCAGATGTGGCCTCACCAGTGCTGAACAGAGGGGAAGAATCACTTCCCTTCACCTGCTGGCAACACTCCTATTGGTGCAGCCCAATATGCCAGTAGCCTTCTTGGCAACAAGGGCACGCTGTCGGCTCATATTCAGCTTGTTGTCCTCTGTAACCCCCAGGTCCTTTTCTGCAGAGCTGCTGCTTAGCCAATCGGTGCCCAGACTATACTGATGCATTTCAGCTTACTGCAGCTAGTATAGGACAGTAGCAAATTGCTTTCCCACTCCCTCTCAGGAGCAAGAAAATAGGAGAGGAATTATGACCCATGGGTGTAAATAAAGGTTATCTCCTGGAATTAATTCTGGGGAGGTCCAATTTACACACTCCTCTTTGTTCAGGGGCATACCAAAAGTTACAATCTAGAGCCCGGGAAGCAAAGGTGGGGAATACGTCTTTCCAATGTCTTTTATGCCCAAAGAATATGCTTTGTGGGAAGCACAGACATCACTGGAAGTATTGATATGTTAAGTTTCAGTTACTCGGCTGTCTTATCATGAATTCTAGGAAGGTGGGAATGTGTTCAGGTGTTTTCTCTTTCCAAAAAGACATGGGGCCTGTCCTCATTTACCACCTCAGAAAAAGCCTGCTGCTGCTCTCCCCACAAATGAGTTGCCCTAAATTGGAGGTTCTTATTTTCACAGACAGCTGGCTGGTCACATGGTGGTGGCTTCTCCTCCTCCTCCTACCAGCTGGCAAACTGCATTAAAATACAGCTTAAAATACACTACTTTCTCAATGTCACTCTTCCACATAAACAGTGCTGTCATTGCCACAAGATTATCACATAATTTCAGGTTGTCCGAGCAACAATCTCTGAATGTAGGCCATTCTATGAAAAATATTGAGAATCTTTGACTCGATAATATTTTTGGGACAATAAATTTAATATGAAGATCGAGTCAATACTGAAAAACTGTGCATTCTCGTGGCCTAAATCATTGTCCTTCCTTACTTCATTTCAGTATTGTTCTGCTTTCACTGGATTACTTTTAAAATTAGACATGAATCCAGAAAGAGATCTGATGAGATTCTTGACAAATGTAATGGATCCCTTTGTGAAACTGAGGTCTAATGCTAAGAAGTACTGCAGGAAAAAAAAGGTCTCATCTTTTAGTTCTGTAAAGTGCCAGATGCATTTTGGAACAGCATATAAATTACAAGATGGTTTTGGGGGACTGAAGGAAAAGAGAGAGGGGGAAATTTAGCTACCGCATTTCACTGTGTACAGGTTGATGCGGTATATAAGTTGACCCCATTTTTCTGATCCAAAAAGTTAGGATTTTCATAGATCCAGTGTATAAGTTGACCTAACTTATAGGGTTGACTTATACCAGCCCCAGAAATATGGGTTCAACCTATACCAGCCCCTGCATGCCCTCACTGCAGGCCAGGCACCGCGGGAGTGGACACATGCCACAGCTCTGCTCACAGAGGGTGGGAATGGGCTCAGCACTTGGTTGATGTGGCCCAGGTGCGCCTTTTGCAGGGGATGGGGCCAGGCTCAGCAGACAGCCAAGTGGCGTCTCCATGGTGATAGGAAAGCCTCCAGGCCATGCTAGGGCTGGGCCTGGGTCCCATGGCCTCCAGCAACAGGGATGCCATCTTGTGGTAGGTGAAGAAGGCCATTTCAGATGAGGGCTGGGCAAGGGTTTAGCTGGGGCCAGAGCCAGGCTGGGGTAGCACTGGGGTGAAGGTCAAAAATATTGATATGGTGTATAAATCAAAGTGGAAATTTAAAGGTGAATATTTTGGCTTCAAACCTCAACATATACACTGTGAAATATGGTAACTCTTTCTCAGTAAAGTTGACATAAATTGACATAAGGTACTCCCCCAAAAAACTGAGGGGCTCAAATGAAACATCCATTTAAATAACTTCCATCTAAGAACCTTTGATACTAAGGATTCCCAGTATTTCCCACTACAGTAATGCTAGAAGACCTAATTCTATAAACTTGAATATTAGCTACCGCATTTCACTGTGTACAGGTCGAAGTGGTATATAAGTTGACCCCATTTTTCTGATCCAAAAAGGAACAAAGACTCAAACCAGGTTTTAAAAATACAAATTCTTTAAGTCATCTACATAAATGGAGGCTAAGTTATTTCTCAAAGTATTTTTGAAGAAATAATTTGTTAGGATGCCCTTTTACTTTAGTATGTTGTAACAGACTTTAAGATAAAGGCAGCCCAGCCAGGGAGCACTGCCGGGTTGGCAGGGCACAGCGGCTGCCAGTTGCTAGGGCAACAGGGCTAACGAGGCAATTAGCAGCCAGCCCAGGCAGTCACCTGACCAGAAATAGACAGAGCCCTGGGAGCACATACGCCTGGGGTTTGGGCTGGCAAACCACTCTAGCCCTGCTGGCTGCAGCGTTAGGTGCTCCTGCCCAAGAGAACCACCCAGGGACACCGCTCAGGCCGCTTTGATGCTTGCAGGAAGGCTTAGGCTTGAGGAGCTCACAAGGATCCAGGCTGTGGGGCATGTTGGCCCAAGCATGAAAGAAAGTTTGCCCTCTTCAAGGAGCAGAGGGATGCTTCTATTGCTGTGGTTTACGTTACAGCCCAGGGGCTTATGATTTATGTTACTGTTTCTATCGGTGGTTTGGGACGAGGTTGGAAAGGAAGGTACAGAGGCCTCATTAGTGCCCAGGGGGCACTCTACTGCCTTGATCTCTGCCAGACCCAGGCTCAAGGCTTAAATGCTTATTGGGCCCATAGTGGGCAGAGTGCAAGGTGCGGCCACTCAGGAGTCCAGGGCCCAGCAGACAAGGGCCTGGGGCCCAGTGACAGAAGGGACAGAGTTAGAACCTCAAAGCCAGGTTTGATTCAGTAGGTCTAGGCTAGAAGACATAGCTAGATTAAAGGGGCGGAGGTCCCAGGGCTGAAGCCCCACAGAGAGAACAACAGTTCTGTAACACCTACAAGGCATGGGGTATGGTAAAAGGAAGGATTTGGAGCCACGCAATTAGCCCTTAAGGCTTTGGATGCCCTGCCAGGCACACTTGACTACAGAGGCCCAGCCAGGGGCCTGGGACCAGTGAGGACTAATTGTGCACCAGGGACTCTACTGGGGGTTTGGTAGAACCGGAGCTATGCAAAGTCTGGGGGCAGCCTCCCTATTCATTTATATTTCCATCAAGGCATGGCAGAAGAGACAGGAGGGCACTCTAGGAGCAGAGCAGGGCATGGTTGCAGAGCCTCCAGGGGCATCACAGACACTCCTGGGGCCCTGAGGTGTTACATATGCAAAATCTAGAATTATTTTGAAATATTGAAATGATAGATAGATCACTTCAGTAGTATGTGTACGTGCAAATATTTTGGGCTTGATTTCAGTTCCCATTTGGTTTGGTATTTAAATCAATGCAAGGATGGGCAAACTCACTCAGGCTTTTGAGAGAAATAAAACCTGAACTTTGGTTAAAGCACAAAACCGTCTTCCAAAATACTGCTTACTCTCATTGTTTTGCATTATAGGTGAGAGCACTGATTGGGTAGCATGCAAGTATTCAAATCACAGGCTAAATAAGGCTTCTAAAGAAAGATCCCTGTTCTCGGCACTGAGTTGATTATTATAATAACTGCAAAAGCAAGATGCTGAGGCATTTCACTCAGTCTTTGTACCAATATTGTTTTGTTTTGCTTAGTTTGAAGAGGGGTATTTGGGGCGGTAGGAGAGGAGATCAGAAGTTTACTCGCCAAAATTGCTCCCATAGGCACAAAATGATAAATGTGATCTGCATCCATTCCAACAGCACAAAAAAAATCATTCTTAGGAGTTCCTAGGTTTCTTGTATGTGTAAGTTTCATTGGTTTGTTCAGAATGATGTCTGGGCTTTTACATAGCATGAAAACCCTTCTTGAAAAAACCTTTTCTGTTTACCTTGTCAAAATACATACCCCCTCGTGCCTTCAGTGGGTCCTATTTTGTTTATAAAACACCAGAACATCCAACAAAATGGACAATGGATATGCAGGACCCAGATTTTTTTTCTACACTAGAACTACCTTGTTAAGAAAAAAAAATCCATATGAAAAGAATATTAAGATTGTAAAATCAAGGTCTCAAAAGTTAGGGAATGCTAGAAGGAAGGCTGCCTACACAACTCTAAATCAGCCTCCTAGGCAATATCATAATCTTTATGCACTTTAATTACATTATCGTTAGTTTTCCACAGGAAAAGAGACAGTGCTTACTGGATCAGCAGTTATATAATAGTCTGCCTTATCCACATTATTCAGTGTGTGGCTCCATTCACTATACTGTACACTATCTTAAAACTTGCTCAGAAAGCAGAATTATTGACTTCCTTATGGGCTTTTCTGTGGCAGTCAGCACTACAGCTTTTGAGTGTTTCATAAATTCTTTCATAAGAACTGAGGCACTGTAAGATTAACATAAAAACAATTATTAATTTTGGGCATCCAGGCTGAGAGAGGAATTTTTAGAGTTCAGGGGCATGTCTACACATGCACATTTCCTGCACAGTAATTGAATTACTGCGCAGTACAGCCACGTGTCTACATGTGTGTGCCCGTACTGCACAGCAACTATGGCAACTTACACCAACTTGGGCATAAATTTGCTACCGTCATGGTGCAGGTAGCAAATTTACACCCAAGTAGTTACTGCACAGTAAGGCACATGTAGATGCCTTACTACACAGTAAGCCTGTGTGTGTGTGGACTGATTTGGGACTAACTTTCCCAAAGTCCCAAGTCAGTCCCCACACAGAGTTACTGAGCTGTAATGCCTGTACGTTTAGATGTTGGCATAAAAACACTTACTGCACAGTAAATGCATGTGTAGACTTGCCCACTATGTAACACCTTGCAAGAAGTAGGGTGACAGAGCAGTTATCTCACTATGAATCTGCAGGTAGGAGTTTGAACCTCATTTCATTCCCCTGCCAATGGCCATCATGCCCTTTTGACCCCATTGTAAATCCTACTTGGTCATTGTGGCAGGGCACCTTTGGTGCCTGTCACTTTAAGCGCCAGAACAGGCAGCGGAGCACCTTGCAGGTGGCTTCACTCCCAATCAGGGGTCACATGGCCGGCAGGAGGCTGCCTGATTGGGAAGTGGGACCAGCTGCCTGATATAAGAGCAGTCCCTGAGTAGGGCCAACAGTTTGCTGCAAACAGCTGGAGTGGGGAACATTGCCCAGCTGGAGCTGCTGCTCACATAACAACTTGGAGGTACAGGGCAGAAACTATGGGGATGGCAGGAGGTTCCTGGTCCTGGGGCACTACCTAAAACTATACCCTGCTGGGGCTGGATGGTGTGGTGGGGCTGCTTGTGGTGGGGCAGTCCTCAGGAAATGCCACATCTGTGCCTCCCCAGTGAGGGGTGAGTACACGATGCCTACACCCAGCCACTATCCTGCCATACTCAATCCAACACTTCCCTGAGTCTGCCTGAGCTTCCAGTGCCCCATGCACTGTCCCCACTGCCTTCTCTGGCCATTCAGCATACCCAATCACCCTCCTGCTGCCTTCCCACCCTGCCCCAAAGGAAAGCCAGCCTGTTCCCGGGCAGCCCCAAGTGTCTTGTCAGCTGTTGACACCTGCTGAAGGCAGAAGTGGGGAGGGGCTTGATCCTTTTTTTTTCCCCATAAAGCCTGCCCACCTCTCCCATGGCCAGGGAGCAAGCTGCTAGCAGGCTGAGTGGTCCCTGAGCTGTGGGGGACTCGGGTACTTCTCTCTGCACTGGCAGTGCCCCCCGGGGCCACCCAGGCAGGCTGTTGGTGGGCCAGCTGCTGCCTTAGCTCAGTGTTGGGGAAGAGTTGGATTGGGCCGGGTGCTGCCTCTGAGCTGGGGAAGCACCTGGCCCACTAGCAGCCCACCTGGGGGTGCCACCACCATGAAGAGAAGGACCATGGCCCCCCCACAGCTCAGGGGCCACTTAGCCTGCCAGCAGCTCGCTCAGGCAGGCTCTGGCTCTGACCAAAAAAAAAAGGATCAGCCCCTCACCGTAACATGATGGAAAAATTGAAAGAGTTTAGTTCTCTGTGCCCCACTGTTTCAATTTAGGGGGCATAGAATAAAACCCTGAGGACTAAACCCCCGTCACGTGTACAAGTGCCCCTACAGGCCAGTCACCTTTACTGCTCAATCATGGTTCATTCTCATGTACAAATCAAGGCTGATGGCTTCCCCCAAAGGCTGAAGAACAAGATGATAAATGAAAACTCCACCACGGTTCATCCTGGGACTCTTAAGTAAATCTCATGATTTTAGGAGTGTGTGACTGACACTTTTCAAATGCTTAGACCTGGCAGTACTGTGGCAGCCACCTTTCACTTGAAGGCTAACAGACAATTTATAATGAGAACATTGTTCACCAAAGGGGAAGAATGAAGCATACTGTGTTACTGGCAAGGGACATCAAAGATCATTACAGCAAATGTCCTTAGCTCTTTTTCAACCATCAGAGGAAATCACTGCTCTGCTTTTTAAAGTCATATCTAATATGTCTTTACACAGTAGTAAGTGGTTTCTTCATCTTGAAAGACTGAAAACCTGAATATCCCAGTACAATGTGGACATGCAGTTTAAAGTGACTAGTTATTGCAAGTTTGATGTTTCCAGCACTTACCCATGTCCAGCATAATCATTAGCCATGGAACATGTTGGAAGGTTAAACCCATTCAGTCAAAATTATGTTAAGTGCTTGACCTCACTGCAAAAGAGCCAGTTTGAAGTTGTGGTTCCCAGTCCTATTGTACATAGGATATACTGATACTGTTGTATCAGTTTCCTGTAATATCTAGCACAAAACCATTAAGTCCGACTGGAAAACCAAAATCTGGTTCTACTATGACGGCAAAAGATAGAAATAACATCATGAAGTTTCATGTTTAATTTTTGATGACTCCAGGTCACTTCCCCTCAGTTTCCAAGTAAAAAGGTTGCTTTGTTTCTCTAAATTCTAGTCTTGCAAATACCATCTAAGATGCAAAAATTAAGCTGAGTTATTTCTGGTTTATAAATCAGCAATAGCAGGGGTGTTAAAGGCAGGCCCACTGGCCAGATCCAACCCACAGGATCCTATCATTTGGCCTGTGGTGCTGGCCATCGGTCTTGGTGTGGACCCAAACACCGCATGCAGTGCACACTGGTTTTTC
>NW_005842465.1:132628-149758 GCF_000455745.1 Alligator sinensis
TTCCCTACATTCTGCATGCCATGATACAGGGCTAGGGCAGGCAAGTGCTACACAGGGCCAGTGCAGGACCCATGATGCATGAAGTGCCCACTCCAAACTGGCCCCACACTGGGATCCAGGGCCAGTCTGCAGGCCCAATCGAACCCACAGACCATCCTCATGCCATTCATCCAGTCTGCAGGGCCTGAAGAGTTTGACATCTCTGATCAACAATAAAGATTTTGCAACTAGCACATGGTTAACAGGACTACTGACAATTCATGAAGCAAAACAAAATCTGGCTCCCTCTCCCAAAGCTGCTCTTTCTTTTCTGGGGCAGCAGAAATAGGGGAAAAAGTAAAGCCTTGATTTAGTCAATGAACTCAGCAGAGCAGTAATGCCACAACTTCTGGGATTTTTCACAAGTCTCAGGACTTTGGAATTTTACTTGAGACTGGAATTTTGAAAACACACCGGCAGCATTGGATTTCAAGCTGAGTTAGAACAGATGCTGCATTTTTGGCTCCAGCCATTAGACAGTACTGCTGGTAGCTTAAGTAGCAAAGGTAGGGCTGCAGTTCAGGCTGTCCCACCAGAACTGCACCTGCTGTCCAGCTGCTTTTGCTTTCATCCCAGATTTGTGCCACCTGTACAGAGAGTGGAATGGTTGCCTAGAAGCAAGACCGAGCAAGCTAGACAGGCAACACCTATACACTTCCTTCAAGCCCCATGTGCACCCATATAATGCTAAAATGGGGAGAAAGACTGCTGGGGAAAGCAGAGGAGGAGGGGAAGTCTAAATGCTGGTCTCTAGTTCTACCTCATTCCCCTACCAGCTGTCCTGCTTCTGAAATTCTACATAGGGCAAGACAAGAAACAAGAGCAACACTGGGGGAAGGGGGAACCAGAAAGGGATTGAACCCTAGTAATGCTAGCACCAAGCATTCAAATATAACGAGACATCAAAAATATAAGAATAAAAAATTGTAATGTATTTGGGGTTTTCTTCATCTATAGTTTGAGCCTTAAGAATGAACTTGGGTCATGTTTTTAAACTTTCTCCATAACTATAAGAGCCAAAAACTTTTATTTTAATGCAAGCTGAAAGTCCTGGTCACATGACTCCAGGAGCAGAGGCTTTAAGGAAAACATCCACATTGTAAATCACAATAAAAGTACAATAATTGGCAACACTGGTGTTCAGAGAGTGAGAAGCAGCTGACAAAGGGCAAGGACAGAGTTGGAGATGGGGCACGTCTACATGTGCTATGAATGCAAAGCAATAAACTCCGGTGCATATTGTGTCAGATTGTACTGCTTCTGGACGCTGCATTTACATGTGCACCTGGGACTATATCACATTGAGCTGGGTTGGAGCAGCTCCAGCTGGCAGGGTGTCCAGGGGTCAGCCTGCCAACCCAGGGCTGCTCCGATCCAATTCAATGTGCTGTGGAGGGGCTGGCTGGGGTACAAGGGTGCTCAAGTTCAGGGCTAGCCAGCAGTCAACCACGTGCTGAAGCACCCTTGTGCCCCAGCCAGCCCAATCAGCATCTATACACGTGTTGCTGCACATTAAAGAAATCTGCAGCAGGATACTACTTTTATTTACAAGGAATAACCTACAGTGGAGTCAGTTAGTTTCCTACAACCTAACAGGGATGCATGTGTAGGCAGCTAATTAGGCAACTCCATAGTAAATGTCTTGTATAGACTTCCCAGGAGGAAGAAGAGGGCAGGTAGCAGCACTGTAGAGAGGGAGCTGGGTCAACGATCTGAAATGCAACAGGGAGCTACTGCAGAACAGAGAAGTGTGGGGAAGTGTCCTTTCCCACACATCAGAAATAAAAGGCAAAAATGTCTCAAAGTGCAGTCAGGAACTGTGGTTGTTAGCATGAAAGGAATGTCTTAGTTTATAAGGCATTATTTAGTTGTCAGGATGCATAAACCTACATGACAACATGTATGTATATGTTTTCCATACGTTAAAGCTTTTTCCATAAAAATGCATTCCAAATCGAACAGAACAGAGTAAAACAAATTCCCACCTTACACTCTGCAAAATTTAAAAACAACCTTAAAAAAAAATCTAGCTGCCAAATTTCAGTCTTGAAAGTCACATTTATACCTAGATGAGTATTTACTGTGAAATTGAAGTCTTACAGTGCCTACACATTAGTCAGAGGAGTGCTTTAAAGTACATACAGTAAATAATAATGATTGTCAACCTCTTCAGTTTTTATAGTTTACTAAACAGATACACCAGGTAGTTTAATGTAGTGGCTACACAGAGTATAACAGCTTAATGCAGTTTGATATTTATCACAGCAGGTTAACCATAAAAATACTATTTATGCTAATGGGTATTCTAATCAGGGCAGCTTCTAAACAAGAGTTGACAATTTACCCACTTCACTCTCCTACCAGCACTATTTATTAATGATGCTGGATTGTAGCTCAAACAGCAGGGAAACTAATTTCTTGATTCAAACAGCAAGCAATGGTACTTTAAGAGAAATAAATCATTCAGGATTTATGTAAATTAATATATTTGCTGCTTCTTTAGTGTTGTTCAGATTTCTCCATCACTGCCTAGGCAATATGGTTTCTTCCTGGCTATAACACAGAATAGAAGGGGACCCTGGGTTAGCAATCCTAGTTTGCTGCTATTTCAGCTAGCCATACCATATCATTTTGTTTGCCAGTTTATTAAGTTCTGTGTTAACGAACTTAATAAACAAATTAAGTTAAGTGGGAGCTTTTTGCTCCCACTTTTAACACAGGGCTTTTCTGGAACCTGATTTTGCTGTTGGAGTCAGAATTTTTCTTTCCTAATTTCCGACCAAAACTTGTTCATGACCAGACAGATGTCAAGTCTTTTTTTGGTTTGTAACAAAGCCTTTACCTGAAGACATACAAGCCTAGTACAAGTCTCACTGTACCATCTTTGTGAGATTACAATTCAGTTGGCATCTGAACAAGAGAGACAGTTACTAGCTAACGGCATGGCAACAAGCAAGGCTTCCTGCTACCTAAATGAAAAGCTGTGATTCCATGTTCGTGCAACAGTGCAATCCAGATAAGGTATGTTATGGGAAGCCTTTGACATACCAAGGCATGTGTTAAATGCTGCACTAGCTCTATAGAGGAGGGCAGTGGAGGGGAAGAGTACTGAGTATTCAGTATTCAAGGCTCCAGCCCTGTGACAGCAGGGATCTGCCTGGCCAGGCTGGCTAAGCGCGGCGGCCCGGGGGCAGCCGCCACCTCTCCCCATGTTCCCCAAACTTTAGGAGTCCTGCTGCCCTCCTCTTTTCATCCCTGGCCACCCAGCTCTTTCCTGATGAGTGAACAGAATGATTTAAAGCAGGTATGATTTATTGATTTATGAATA
The DNA here is from genome assembly GCF_000455745.1 of Alligator sinensis. NCBI lineage: Eukaryota > Metazoa > Chordata > Crocodylia > Alligatoridae > Alligator > Alligator sinensis. The sequence goes on from NW_005842465.1 coordinate 135,996, forward strand.
TTTACACTTTATGTTCTGAAATGTGATTTCATAAAGCTTTTAAGAGTATACTGTCATTACTAAATTGTCTGTCCCTCCCCAGGCCTCTAATTTTGCACGATCCTGAAATTTTTAACTGATAAAAATTGAAACAAAGGCTTAAAAAATAAACACTGATTTAGCTATCAAAATTATTAAAAATAAAAATTGAATACTGCCAAGCCTAACTATAAGCCATAGTGATTGCAACAAAGTTGTCACATATATTCACCCAAGATTTCCATGAACAAATGTTAATCTAATTTTCAGCTGCAGATACAAAGGTATTTGAACATTAGGTTGAAGCAAGGCAATCTGGGTGTTAGTGACCAGAACAGCCTGCCCCACACAGCCTTGCTGGCCAGCTGGGGATGTGAGGCTAGCTATGCCAGCACTCTGCCTGACTGGGGCAACAGAGTAATATTTAAGCCCGCTTTAAACACTAGCTGGTCCAAGCTGCTTGTCACAGTCCCTCAGTGTAGACATTTACTCAAAACTTCCATGGTCTTGTCTTGTCTCTGCGTATCCACTGAAGTTGTCCCAGGCATGGTGTCTCGAGAAAACAGGGAGCCCTGACTCCTGACTCTGAGATCCTGGTGTTTCGGTCCCTGAGCCTCCCTAGTTTTCTGTGGCCCTGCCTCAAGAAGCTGCCTTCCACTTCAGCTCCCAAGAGAGGGACTTTACCTCTTGGTAGAAAGAATAAGTACAACCCAAAGATCCAAAGAGTAAATTAGACAGCTCTCTTCAATAAAGGCGTTTACTGCAGCAAAGGCCACTAGGCAGAGGTTCTCTGCCTCCTATCAAAGAATTAAGCATTCCCTCTGTCCCCAGTCCAGTCCACATGGCCCTGACCACACCCAAAGTTGGCTCAGCTGTTCTCTCTCTAGTCCATACAGCCATGAGCCCCAACCTTCTTGGCTGATTCCCTTCAACAGATTCTTCCCTTCAGCTAACACTCTGCTTTCTTGAGGCTGACCGGTCCTCTCAGTCTCCTTCCCTTGAGACCTGTGGGGCATCTCTTCCAAAAGACAAGCAGCAAACCAACCTGAAGCATCAACATAGCTATTCAAGTCCTTTGTTGCTAGAACTCCATCTCATCTTGTCCCAGGAAGTTCTATTAATAGCAGAGACCCTATTAACCCTTCTTTCCCCATGTGCACCTACTGGGGAAACTGAGGCATGCAACCAACATTATTACAACACGAACACAGTTACAATAGAAATATTACAATAAAAATCATAGTCTCCTGCTTCCTGGCCTCGTGAGTCTTGTTTCCCCTGATTTTGGCTCTTGATCTTTGGCTTGCTTTCCATTCCACTCCTTGGCCTTAATCATTGGGTAGGACCACCATGTCCTAGTCTCCTACATCAACCTTGTAGAAAAGCCGGGGGGGAGGGGTGGGGAGCAGTTAACTGCTTCCAACATGGAATAGGCCAAAATAAGGGAGCCTGATGGGTGCTCTGCATAGTCAACAAAAGCAAAGGTGATCTTGTGGACACAAGTCACTGCATTATAGGTGCAACCGTCCCACCCAGTAATAACCACAGTACCAAAATATTCCAGTACCAAATAAACCAAGATAGCCACAACATCTGTGGGTTCTTCAAATCAGCACTGATTAATATTCCTGCTTCAAACTCAAACACACCCTACTGATCACATCAGGGTGAGACCTAGTCTTCTAGCCAAGAAAGCTCATGCTTTGCCTAGTTGCTTCTGGAAAAATCAGTCCCACACAATATTCCCCTGATCTAGACATTAGAATAGCTACCAGTAAGTAATCTTCTGACTGCATGATATGGGCCAGTCTCAGTACCACTGGCACCCACCCCAAGCGCAGTACGGCCCCCCACTCCTGCCAGGAACAGCCCAATGCTGCCCCGGCCCTAGCCTACAGCAGCAGAGCGCCCTGCACCACACAGATCCGGAAGCATGTGTCCCCAGTGCCTCCCGGGATGTGTGCAGCAGTGGGAGCTGCCACCCCTCCTCGCACTCCCCAGACAAACTGTAGCTTCGTTGCATGCCCCACCCCACCTCGGCTGTGCAGGGCCTGGTGGGGTGAGCACAGGGATTCCAGGGGCCCTGCCCCCTCCAGGCTGGCAGTGCAGCTGAAGCTAGCCCCGCTCCGGTCCCTGGCTCCCTACCCGCCGCCAGGTGGTGTAGGGCCAAGGCCAGGGCTGGTGTGGGACTGGGAGGCAGCAGGTTCATTGGCACAGGGGTGCCAGTGCCAGGCAATGACCCTGGGTGCAGGGGAAGGGGTGTCCCCATGGGCACAGCTGACCCCAAACCTGATCTTGATCCCAGTCCTGGCTCAACTCCACTCCCCACAATCCCTGCCCAGTCTCATCCCTATACCCTCCCCACCCTTTCCCCACAAACTTTCCTGCCTGGAGATGTGCATGCATACATGCATGCACGTGCTCAGCCCTTGCCCCCATCCCCCCTCCACCAAAAAAAAGTGTCTCCCTCCGCCTATGGCCTTGACCTGACCTCTCTGGTGCCACATCAGTGGGGAGGGACCCTCAGGCCTTCAGTGTCCCACCCCACCCTCCTCCCCAGCTGCTGCATCCATTGGCAGTTTCAGGAGCCCTGGCCAGTGGCTGCCTCACCCTCAGCACAGCCCCAGAGTCAGCCACAAGGAGTGGCCGGTCATGACACCACTGGCTTCCAGCAGTGCTGCATTGGTAAGTCTTGCATTGGAGGAGGGCCCTTCTAGTCCTTGCCCCTGCCCCTGCCCCCAGTCCTGGCTCCCGATCCCTGCCCCTGGTCCACCCGCAGTCCCCTGGCCCTGGGCCCCCACCCACACACCACACAGGAGGCAGGACACAGTTCTGAACTTTATTCAACAGCCTGTGTCCCCACAGCTGGGTGGGCACAGGCCTCTCACATGCTGAGGAAGACGTCAATGCTAGCAGCGGTCCTCCTCAGCAGTGGAGGGCAACGATGTATAGCTGCCACAGGTAGCCTTCCAGGTGGTGTGGTGCAGGACAAGTGCTGGCAGCCATGTGGCTGGAGGCTGGAGCTCCCCCCAGTGGTCAAAGGGGCATATGGCAGGGTTGCAGGGACTTGGCACTAAAATTAGTGCCAAGTCACAGCAGTGTCTGCATGTGTAGACACATACATAAATTGCTTTATGTACATTAGCTTAATGTGTATTACATTTAGGCATACTTATTTGTACATGTAGATGCATCCAAAGAAAATGAATCCTCCATTTCACTATGGCTGGGGGAAACATGGTCCTGAGGAATGATCATAGGAACCTGTGAAAATGTCCTTGCACAAAACCTTGTATGGCTTTCTGTAAGAAACACCCTGCCAAAACAACATCAGAGTTGCCTAGAAGTCACCTTTAAAAGAGTTTGGGAGTATTGTTAGAAATAGCAATGAAGGGATGTGGCTGGGCAAGCAGGGCAAGGCAGAAGTGCCACCTGGATCATGATCACAAACAAACAGCTGCCAACTGTAGCAGTTTTTCTGTCCCTCAACTCACCCCACATCAACCTGGTACCTTCAATGATACTTCAGTGATAAAGTATATACCAGTATGTTCAATCCTCATTTATGTTGACATAAATCTAAAACTCTTAAACAAAAAAAATCACATACCATTAGGATAACTTCCTTTTGAATAGTAATTTCACATCTAATTGGGATCATGCTGTCATATTATCCAATAATATTGTATGCTAGCATGCGGCACACAGCTAACTACCTCTCTTAAGCAGCTAAGTACCAATTGGGAGTTGAGAGCACTTGCTGCTTCACAGAATAGGGACCCTGTTCCTTCACAAGGAAAGAAAGACCAGGCTGCTAAAATACAAATGGGTTTTGGAACAGGAGAAATTACTTAGGTTATCTGCAAATACTCTGCATCTTTGTTTTTTAGTGTGGTCTTCACTGTGGCAAGAGAAGGTACAAGAAGGTTTAGGAGAGAAAGAATGAGGACAGGAGTATGAAGAATTCCAGCATAGGATCAAAATGATAGATCCACATAGGCATTAGCTTTTGTTATTGTCTATCAGAAAAAATCTGTTTTCCTAAAATTGAATCTGAGATTGTAGGGTTGATGTATATGCAGTGTTGACTTATTACTGGAATAAAACAGCATTCATAGCCAAAGCCTCATTTCAAGGACTGTGGACCTTATTCTCCAGTGCTCTGTATTTTATGTAATTATTTCTGTCATTCAAAAGTAGGTGTCAAATATTTATCTTTCTGACCTAATAGCAGTTTCCACGCACCAAAATGACTGCTTGTTTTCAAAGTTACTTTCATAGCCATGCAAGTTAGGAATTCAATTTATTTCTTAAAACACTTAGATTCTAGAGCAAGGGTGGGCAATTGTTTTGGCTGGAGAGCCACTAAATGAGTTTTGGTGAGCTGTTGAGGGCTGAAAGGGTAGCCCTGCTCCCTGGTTGCCATATTGGGACTGGAACTCGCGCTCCTAGCCACTGACCTTTGCCACCAGAAGTCCCTCCCCTTGCCCTGGAAGTATTCCTTTTGGGAGGTGGGTTGCCCTCTTAATACCAGAAAAAAAACACCAAATCATATACTAAAAAAGTCAAATATCAACTATAACTTATTTTAATTTTATTTAAAGAAAAATTTTCCTGATTTATTTGTGTTTGCATAGCATATCTAGAGGCAATTGCATAAAAGCTCAACATACAGTATTACTCCTATATATTGTATGTAGGGGGCAAAGGGGGTATGGTTGGGGAATAGGTGGAGTGTGGGAGGGGTGTGGGATGTGGGTATGGTGAGTGGTTTAGAGTGGGGTGTGGGTGTGGAGGGGTGTGGGTTATGTGGTTGGAGTGTGGGAGGGTGTAAGTATGTGGGGGTTATGGTAGGGGTGTGGGGGCGCTGTGGGAGGGTGTGGATATATTTGGGGGTATGATGAGGGGTAGGGTGTGTGGGATGGTGTGGGTGCATCTGTGTTGGGAGGGTCACAGTCCCTGAAGTGTGTGAGTCCCTGGAACTGCATGTGGTGGCAGTGAGCAGGGCCAACCCCACCCCAGCCCCACAGCATGCAGCACCCTGTACTCCCACCCCAGTCCCTGGCCACAGGTGGTGGCAGAGTGCAGGGCCAGCCCCACCCAGCCCCATAATATGCAGGCCCTGCCCAAATCCCTGGCTGCACATGGTGGCAGCATGCAGGGCCAGCCCCACCCAACCCCATAGTGCTCCTGCCTGAGTCTCCAGCTGCACATGGTGCCAGTGTGCAGGGTCAGCCCCACCTGGTCTTATATTGCAGCTCCCGCCCAAGTGGAACACATTGACTCAGGGAATGACTGAGCTCAACCCTGAACTTCCAGATTTACATCTCTCTAGGATCCACTTAATGCTGACTTTGCTTGTACAGCTATACCTACATTCTATAGCAGCAAAGCATTCCTACTGTGGAAGAGGCTTATACCAGCAAAATCAGCATTTTTCTGGTACATGTTACTCTGGTACATGTTACCCTGGTCCAATCTTTCTAACTTGGGTCTCTCCCAGTGAGGACACTATCCATTTCACTGAGCCTCTCTCTCTCTCTCTCTCTCTCTTTGGGCACCATATCTCCATCTCTTGGTCATCCAGGGGTCCAGTTTCAAGAAGAGGGCTGGAGGTTGCCATGAAGTGGTTAGAGTTGGGTTTTTTTACCTGACATAGGTATACCACCAAAATGCCTATATAGACAGAAATTTACAGTCAAGAAAGTCCTTTTTGTCAGTCATGTAACTGGGTTAAGCCATATTAGAAAACAACATCTTATTGATAAAACCTGCATCTCTGTAAGTCGGGAAGCTAAGCAGTGTAGTTCTAACAGTATATCTGTACCATCGAACCTTTTCAAGACCAGAAAAGGACAGAGTGCCTACCTACCTCCATAACCCTGAACCTGCAGACACCTAGTATAAAATACCTGGCAGTAAAAAAACCAAACCAGTGCTAGAGATCTAGTTGTATTGCTCACATCTATGCACACAACTTCCTCAAATTTCAGTTCGCAACTGTGTCTGAAATATTTAAATTTATTCAGACTTTTCTCCTAAGCACTCAAATTGGTGATTGTCCCAACATTAACAAATGCAATTTGTGACTGTACATTTAAGGTAGCCTTGCAAAACTTGATTCAACCAGGAAAAGTAATCACTTTGTCATTAAATACAATGAATCTTTCATCCTTGCTGATGATGTAAAAAGCCAGGTGAATAGATTTTTGAGTCTAAGCAGGTAAATGTTCATTCTAATTTTTCAAGGCTGGGTTAAGGGCATTATGAGTGGGTATGTTTCCCCCTTTAAAGTGAAAGAAATCAGTGTAAGCAGAACACAAAACTTAACATGCATTTGTATGCATACCTGCATGTGCAGGCAGTTGTACTCAAATTGTAAGCTATTTATTTAGGACAAGGAACTTGTCTTCAAAGCTGTCTATAAAGTACATAGCATATTGATGGCACTGTACAAATAAATAAAAAATAAACGATGAAATAACAACACTGCTTTGGAGCACAGAGAGGTCAAGGCACCCCATTAGTTTGCAATACCTTCATTGCTATCTTAGAAGGCAGCAATTTTGAAAGTTCTAATATGTTCAGTCAAAAATGGCTTTCAATACATAGCTGCAGATAGCTACTTTGCTATATCTTGAACACTGCTTGAGACTCAAGTGGTTTAATAATAACCGAGTACCTGATTCCACACAAACTCAGAGGCCTTTTATGGCTGCACTGGAGACCGAAGACAGTTTTCTGCACTTGTACATCTCTCTGCAAACTCTAATGTTACTCTACCGTAACTCAGGATTTTACTGTGAGTGCTACAATATTAGGTACTAGGTATCATGTTTTTCTCAAAATTCCAGCTGCTAGAATCATTTTATGAGAAAAATCCATGTGGTCATCAAAAAAAGAGGGCAAAAGTTCATTTTAGCACTCATATTTATAGAAAAATCATAGAGAAGCAGAGCTAGTTCATTCTTAGGAACTCAAAATCAAGAAAGAAATCAAATAAAAGGATCTAGTATTTGTCATTTTTCATATATATACACACACACACACACACACACACACTTATTATTATATATTATTTATTATATATTATTTTAAGCCAGTCTCACAATGTCAGAGACCTGACTTGTGATTTTTTTTTAATATTGATGGAAATTTAACACCTGAGTTTGGCAACACTCATGTTTCAGGAAAGGCAGGGCTGCAAAGAGTAACTAACCAAACGTAAAATATTCATAACGCTAGAGTTGCACCCAATTGAGGGGACCAAAGGCTGTTCCCATCCTTATACAGATAAAAGTACAGGAGAACCAGTATGTTTCTATTTTGCAGGGAGGGCAGAACAGAAACACAACCCATTGAAGTACAGTTGGTTGATTAGGACTTGGGGATTGCAACAGTGCCAGCTGTCACTATGAAATCCCTTAACCTCCACGAAGGAAGCATGCATGGGTTTCCTTTGATCTAACACAAACCCTAGCACTAGTAGATTTGAAAGATGTCAGACATTTTAAACAAAAAGATTCCACATTGCCAGTCCTAAGCATTCAAAGGCAGAGTCAGGCCCTGAAATCATGAGACTATTGTAAAAATCCTGAGATTACTTTTAAATAACACACTGAGGTTCGCTCTCTTTATCTTTGGATTTTTCAGCCCTTATGTTATATGTGAAAGCACTGACTGAAAGCCAGGAGAACTAGTAATTTACTTTTTATTTAATTAAGGCTAAGATTCTTATGTAGTTGCATATTCAAGAGGTGAGCCTTTGAAAAACTCACCGAATGTCATGAAACTTTTGCTAAAAATCATGAGCTTTGACCATAATGAGGTTGCATTCTCTCCAATCCTGGTAGAGTTCAGGGAGGGAAGGCAAGTACAGTGATGAACCTGAAGCAACAGTAAGAATCTTAGTAACATGAACAAAAACTTGAAGTGTTCTCAAGAGAAATGCTATAAAAAAGGTCAAAAGGCTGAAAGTTCAGGTTAATGAAGCTCTGTCAGAATCCTGCTTTACTACTCTCAGTATTTAACTGTCAGACGGAGACACTAATGAGTAAATGCAAATGACTCAGAGCTGGAACAAAATCTTGGTAAAAAGAATTAAGGGGGTGGGAAAGGTTTCTCAGGCCTAAGCTGCCCCACAAAAATCAGTGAAGGAAACTAAAAATAATGAGGTGTCAGTGTCAGACCTCAAGGATATTGTACTATACACATTTACCACTTCATTCAAGATCAACAAAGAAAATGTTAGTGCCTATAAGAGAGGATTTATTAACTTTTTGTAGTGATGCTGACCTGTAGATATTAGAACATCAGTTTGAAGGAAAGGAAAAGGAGGAGCTAATTTGAAAGCACTATAAGAGACTGCAGAAACTTTTCATTCCAAATGTACTTGAATTAAGGGATGTCTGACTTTGAAGGACCCATTAAGAACTAAAGGCAATCTGCGCAACTAATACATTCACTAACTTCAGAATATAAAGGAAATGAGGCATAGTGAGAGATGGCAACGATTATATATTTTGCAATCTGATTTTATGAATAGTAAAATACTAACTTCCTAACCACTCCTCATTCAAGTAAAATAATGCAACTTCAGGGTTGCACATCACCTAAATTCCTGTCAACCATGGGGGGGGTATTACATTTGTAATTGTATGCACTCATACCAATGGCAAACACAGGGACAAATCACACTTAGGAAATAAACAAAGGTCCCAAAGTTATTGCAATGTAAATATGTTGAAGAATAAAACTACAGCTCTTCACGGGTTACCAGACATAAAAAGATTCAAGAAAATGAACAGACTTTAAGTTGACACTCATATTTAAGCAGCTCATATTAGACATACAGTTTGTACCTAAATCCAAGACAACTTAAATTTAAGAGCACCCAATAAGTAGATTCTATACATGGAACAACTGTAAACTTATAACTTTCCATGTATACATTCTAATAATTGGAGGGTTCTCTTAAATCCATCCCCCTCTTCCCTTCCCACTGCTGCAGTGGGGCAAACAGTGAGAGAGGGACAGGTAGTGACAGGGGGACAGGCAGCAGGGCACTCAAGGGACTTGACCTCTGCCTTTTACCCCCTATAGCCTGGCTACTCACTTGCCCTCCCATCCCACCAAAGCTTACCTTCCAGTCCTGGCACAAAACACATGATCACTTCAGCCCCTGCAAGGCCAGGAAGCAGTACTTGTGGTGGCAGCTCTGGCTCTGGTCCTGGGTCAGAGCCAGAGTTGGGACTGGAGCACCTGCCACCACCACTGCTACTGCTGCTGCTGCTGCTGCTGCTATGTGGCCAAATGGGGGCCAGAGCAATCATGTGCTCCGTACTGCAGGCCAGAGCAAGGCAAGATCTGGGGCCATATGGTAAATGGCAGCAGAGATTGGGGGGGCCATGGCAGTGGGGAGGCAGGTGGGAACAATGGTTGCAGCTTCAATTTAAATTTGGAACCCGGGTGAGGGACAGAGTCAAAGCTATAGTTCTCAGTCTCCTTTCAATAAACTATTTCTTAGGGCTGTGCAAAGCTTCAGTCCCTGATTTGATTTGGTGGCGATTCGGCCTGGTTCAGTAGCTGAATCTCTGAATCTGAATCAAATCAAAGGACCCTTTAATCTCTCTGAATCAAGTCAGAACCCTCCAAATCAATTCAGAGAGATTCAGAAAGAGTGGGCGATTTGGACATAGAGACAGCTTTAAATGTTTTTTCTACATACCTCTAGATAACAGGAGCTCGTAAGTGCTGTGATGCTGGGGCACATGGAGCATCCCACAGAAGCATGGGGAGCTCCTCAGCACGCTTGGCAGCAGACCCAGAAGTGGACCAGAAGCACTTCCGGTCCACTTCTGGGTCCACCAGGGAGCGTGCAGGGCCCCCCCTGCAACCACCGGCTTGGTGACTTGTGCCTCCTGGGTCTGGGTGGCACCCGGGGTCCTCCTGCGGCTGATTGCCAAGCCAGGGAGGTACAGGGGGACCCCCCAGCATGGTCTCCGGCAACAAAGAAGTGGACTGGAAGTACTTCCGGTCCACTTCTGGGTTTACCACCAAGCACATGGAGGGCCCTCTGCACTCCTGTGGGATGCTCCATGCACTCCAGCATCACAGCAATCACAAGCCGCACTGGTACATCAAGGTATGTAGAAAAAACTTTTAATGCTGTATCTGTGTCCAAATCGCTGATTCTCCGAACCAACATCGAATCTTAAGATTTGGATTCAGCTGAATCAAATCAGGAATGGTGATCCAAATCAACAAATCGAATCACTGTCTCTGATTCGGGCCAAATCCGAATCGAATAGGGCCTGCTTCACATACCCCTACTATTTATGTGTTTTTCACAGCCCTTTTTACTTATCCCCAAACTGTTTTCAATGGGCATGTCTACACATGTATTTACACCCACCTGAACATAATGTGCCTTTGATTAAGGTACATTAAGATGATTTAGGTGCACATCTACATGTGGATGTGCAATTGAATATTAAGGTACATTAAATTTAGGCGCAAATAGCTAATTTGCATTAGTGCATGTGCAGACATGCTAATGCTCATTAACACAGTGTGTATTCATTGACTCACACCACATTAATGCTCATTAGTATGTGTACATGTGTGCTAATGCGACTTAGGTAATCCTAAATTTATGATACCTGCTCTATGCAGGTATCAAATTTAGGCTCACATAGCCTTAAATCACCATTTTTAAGTCACATTAAGGGTGTGCACATGTAGACACATGCCCTGAATATGTCTTAAAAATGGTGATTTTAGGCTAAGCCTGCTTAAAAGAGTCAAGTGTAGATGTGCCTGATGTGTTTTACATGAATTAAAAGAACATTAATATTTACATAAAATGCCATACCATACAAAATTACAAAGTGCAAACCATTGTTATATGATGGTTTCTCAAATGCATTGCTTCTAATCTATGTTGGGAAGGGAGAAGCAAATTAAAAACATTGCCATTTTAAGCTACTCTGAGATCATGGCTTTTCCCTGGGAGTTTCTAGCAACAAATCATATCCTTTTTCAACATGTATATTATGGTTTACATGATTATAATGGAGATTTCTGTGCTTAGGAAAGAAAATAGCTTTACATCTCAAGGAAAAGATGAGAGTTCTTGAGGACTTGGTGTAAGGCCTCATCAGCCTTTAAAAAAAGAATAAAATCATTTACTTAATATTTGCAATAAATCTTCTTTTTTTAGAGAAAAAGGCAAAGTGAATTAAGTATCTCTGAACACTAGAATCCCTGGATATGCTATTACTACACATGGGTAGTTGCACTGCAAGCTTTCCCCAAGCATCTACTACAAATACTTTCTATGACCCATTCTGTGCTTAGTTTTCTAACTGACAGATAGCACTAACAGTTACAATTACTTTTTGTTACACAAACACCTGGGTACAGGCCACTAACACATTTAACACAGATCACCAATGAATCCTCAGATGACAGGGAATTTCAGTCATTACAAACATGGGCCAATTTTGACCAATGATCAAGTGTGAAAGTCTATCACACTGCAATCTTCCAACTCATTCATCTTTTCTCTAAGGATGATAACCCCTACCCTAGGAAAATGTCTCTGTGGTCTCCTACATGGCACTGAAGAAGTATTCATGAAGCTGGGCCTTTCTCCACCCAACTTCAAGGAGAGAGAGAATCAAAAAGGAGGCAGGGAAGAAAACGAAAGGAGAGAAGAGGAACAGCAGCCAGAGTCTGAACAAAACTATTTCCCTTGCCTTGCTGGTTAAACAGCAGCTGAGGACATTTAAAGATATCTACAAGAGTGACAGGAACAAGAGGTCCCAGGGCAGGTGTTAGGGAGGGAGGGAGGGATGAGTGGAGGGTGCTGAAAGGGAATGCGTGGTCTGCAAAGATCCCATGGCAGGGCAGATGGTGGGAAGGAGAGAGAAGGAAGCGTTCGTTGGAGGACACCTGGAAGTTGCTGGAGAGACACCAGCCATGGAGAAGCCTCACACACAGCATGAGAAAGAATTTCTGGACCTATGTGGAGCCCCAGGCATCCAATCCCATCACACAGCGCAGTAAGGGAGAGGAGTGGGGACACCAAGCTCTAATCTCAGTGTGGATGGCAGGAGAGGACAGGAGGGGATGGCACTGGTCCCCAGGACCCAATCCCAGCATGCAGGAGGCAGGATGGGACAGTGCTAGGCTGGGATCCAATCCCAGCGTGTGGTGACAAGAGGAGGTAGTGCCAGGCCCCAAGGATGCAAACTCAGGGTATGGCATGCAGAATGGGATGGTGCCAGGTCCCCAGGGCCCCAATCCCATCACAGAGGGGATGCAAGGGTGTGGCATGGAGCCACTAAGCCCCAATCCTGGCATGTGGGGCAGTGAGAGGGTAGTGTCAGGCTGCAGGGCCCAATCTGGCCCACAGACTGGCTTTGTATCAATCTTTTCTCCTATGGGCCAAAAAGTTGAGCACCACTGATATACATGCATCAGTAACAGAGTATATCACATATCTCTCATTTTGGGTTCAAGGCCATGAGTGCACATCAAGAAAAAGACATACCTCAATTGGCTTTTAACTGAAATCTAAGTAAAAGCAGAAGCTCAGTCCCAAAATCATTCTACCCTTGGAATTTCCACTGAAACCATGGGAGGCTATAGTTCAGACTAATGGCAGGGGAGAGTTGAACTAGATGAAATATCTTCCTTGCAACTATAGTTATTTTTGAATTACATGAAATATCTTCCTTGCAACTATAGTTATTTAAAAACTTATTACGGCCACAATTTTAAATCTAAATTTAGAATTATTTTTAGATGCTATATAGTGTATATACAGTTCTTATATCAGTTACTGGAAATAATTTTGGGCTGCCCTGTTCCTTGTTTACTTATGTATCTGTGCGAAGTGATCTAACAATACCAGCTCTGAATATGCTATTTACTCTTACTAACAATAGCATTTTATGCCCATGTTTCACAAATGCAAACAAGGTAAAAAAATCAGGCCTTTACAATACATATGTATATGAAACCTGTAGTAAAGACTAGGGCTTATCTTTGGCAGAAGTGTCTTTTAAAGGAACCATGCAAAATCATCCTTGTACATGCATTACACAGCAAAACTCTTTTTAAGGCCCAAGAATACCATACTAAATATGCCCTTCACAAACTGTGTTGACATCTGGATTTCCATACTTCTTAATTTAATGACTTTGGAAGTTTTATTGTCTGTATGACAGAACTAAGATACCAAGGCGACTGGCTCTGGAAGGAACTTAATGCTCCCTCAAATGAACCAGGAACCTTACAGCCTATTCACTGTCAGAAGCAGTAAAAAACCACTTGGTATTTGAATCCTGAATTTAATTATAGGTTATATTCTATTGCTATTTATAGCCCAACATTCAGTGCTTTACTCCCATTTTTTCTTGTTTTATCCTCTTCTCTCACTCATTGTCTTTTTTTGTTTCCATTTTTTTCTTACTTACAACATTTTGTTTTCTCACTTGTCTCTTAGCATACACTAGTACCCCCATTTTACCCTTTCATTCAACTACTTCTTTCAACTAAAAGCTTAGTTTAAAAAATTTCACTTATGAGGAGAGAACACTGGTGTTACGATCTAATAATAATGAAATTATTGTGAAATGCTTGTATTCATCAACAAGACCAGTGGGTCCCAACCTTTTTGGCAGGCATGCCACAAGCTAAGACTTGTCCCCACCCCAAATATCACTCTGATCCACTTT
>NW_005842465.1:149768-177556 GCF_000455745.1 Alligator sinensis
TGCTGGTGGTCAAAGTGGAGCTCCTAAATTAATTCTTTGCATCTGTGTTCCTGGACACGAATACAAGCATGCATCCCAATGGGACTTTAGGTAAGCACGAGATAGATACCAACCCACCAACTGTTAGTGCTGATCTAGTAAAGGGGCACCTGGAGGGGTTGGATGTATTTAAGTCAACAGGCCCTGATGATCTTCATCCTAGGGTACTTAGGGAATTAGCTAGAGTCATAGCAGATCCACTGGCACAACTGTTTGAGCACTCGTGGTGCTCAGGACAGGTCCTGAAGGATTGGAAAATATGGTCCCTATTTTCAAGAAAGGGAGGAAGGAGGAACCAGGTAACTAGAGACCAGTTAGCCTCACCTCTATCCTTGGCAAGACCTTTGAGAAAATTGTTAAGAATCACATTTGTGAGGGACCAGTGGTTAAAATAATGCAAAGGGGAAACCAGCATGGGTTCACAGCAGGCAGATCCTGCCTGACTAACCTGGTTTCTATTTATGATCAGGTCACAAAATGCTTAGATGAAGGAATAGAGGTAGATGTTATTTAATTAGATTTTAAAAAGGCCTTTGACACAATGTCGCACCCAGTTCTTATAAATAAACTAAACAGTTGCAATGTCGATTATTACACAGTCCAGCGGGTGGAAAATTAGCTTATGGGGCACACACACAGAGTAGTGGTGGATGGGTTGGTTTCTACCTGGACAAATGTGGGCAGTGGAGTCCTCCAAGGCTCTGTCCTGGGACCAGTACTGTTCAATATAGATTTCATAGACATTAGGGCTAGAAGGGACCTCGGAAGATCATTGAGTCCAACCCCCTGCCCGAGGGGCAGGAAGTAATCTGGGGTCATAGGATCCCAGCAAGTTAAGCATCCAAATTTCTCTTGAAGGCGTTCAATGTAGGTGCTTGAACCACCTCTGATGGCAGGCTATTCCAGACCTTGGGGCCTTGGACAGTAAAGAAATTCTTCCTTATGTGTCCAGCCTGAAATGGTCTTGCAGGAGTTTATAACCATTCGACCTTGTCATTCCTTGGGGTGCTGTGGTGAACAATCATTTCCCCAGATACTGGTGGTCACCCCTGATAAACTTATAGGTGGCCAGATCACCCCTGAGCCTGCGCTTTTCCAGACTAAAGAGCCTCATAGCTCTCAGCCTGTCGTCATAAGGTCTGTTTTCCTGACCTCTGATCATGCGTGTGGCTCTTCTCTGGACTCTCTCAAGCTTCTCCACATCCTTTTTGAATTGTGGAGCCCAAAACTGGATGTAATACCCCAGCTGTGGCCTCACCAAGGCCACATACAGAATGACGTCCTGGGATTTGCTTGAGAAGCATCTATGGATGCAAGCCAGTGTTTTGCTCGCTTTACTAGCAGCAGCATCATGCTGCAGGCTCATGTTCATCTTGTGGTCAGTGATGACCCCCAAGTCTCTTTCTTCCATAGTACTAACCAGCATAGCACTGCCAAGTCTATAAGGATGCTGCAGGTTTTTCCTCCCAAGGTGGAGAACCTTGCATTTTTCAGTGTTAAACACCATGAGGTTCTCATCTGCCCATTTCCTGAGCCTGTCAAGGTCAGCCTGGATCGCTCTCCTGTCCTCAAGTGTATAGGCTTTACCCCAGAGTTTGATGTCGTTGGTGAACTTGGCCAGTCCGCTTCTGACTCCAATGTCCACATAATTAATGAAGATGTTGAACAATATAGGTCCAAGGACAGAGCCTTGGGGGACCCCACTGGTCACAAGGCACCGTGATGATTGACTTCCGTCAACCACCACCCTCTGGGTCCAACCACAGAGCCAGTTCCCCAGCTAGTGGATTGTGGTGGACCCAAGGCCGCAGTTGGCCAGTTTTGCCAAGAGGTGATCATGGGATACCAGATAGAAGGCTTTTTTTAAATCAAGATATATGACATCAATCTCATCTCCCTTGTCCAGGTGATAGGTCACCTGGTCGTAAAAGGAAATAAGATTGGTCAAGCAAGACCTACACACAACAAACCAGTGCTGGCTATCCCTCAGAAATTTGCCGTTGGCCAGTCTGTTAAGAATGGCCTCTTTAATAATCTTTTCTAAGACCTTGCCCAGGATAGAGGTCAGGTTGATGGGCCTGTAGTTTGCCAGATCCACTTTCTTCACTTACTTGAAGATAGGCACCACTTTGTCCTTCATTAGTGACTTGGATGAGGGAGTAGAAAGTACTCTGTCCAAGTTTGCAGACAACACCAAACTATGGGGGGAGGTAAACAGGTTAGAGAGCAGGGGGCAAATCCTGGTGGATTTGGACAGGCTGGGGAAGTGGGTGGAACAGAATAGGATGCAGTTTAACAAAGATAGGTGCCATGTGTTGCACCTAGGGACAAAGAATCATCAACACTCCTGTAGCCTGGGAGGTACCATGCTCAGTAGCACAACTGCAGACAGGTATCTCAGAGTCATAGTTGCCTCCAAAATGAACATGAGTCACCAATGTGATGAAGTAATAAGTAAAGCTAACCACACCCTTTCTTGCATTAGTAGGTATATCACAAACAGGTCTGTATAAGAAAGAGTATATGCATCACAAAACAAGGCTAGGGAGGTGATACTTCCCCTCTATGCGGCATTGGTCAGGCCACAGCTGGAGAACTACATCTGTTTTTGGCGCCGCACTTCACGAGGGATATAGATAACCTGGAAAGGGTTCAGAGGAGGGCCACCCATCTGGTTAAAGGCTTACAGAAAAAACCCTATGAGGACCGATTGAGGGACTGGAATCTCTTCAGACTCCACAAGAGAAGGCTGAGAGGTGATCTTTTGGCCATCTACAAACTCATTGGGGGGGACAGCAGGAAATAGGGTTTACCAGGGCACCCATCGGGGTAACAAGAAACAATGGCCACAAACTGAAGGAAAGCAAATTTAGATTGGACATCAGGAAAAAAAAATTTTATGGTGAAGGTTGCCAAAATATGAAATACGCTTCCAAGGGAGGTGGTGCTCTCCCCTTCCTTGGAGGTATTTAAGAGATTGGACAAATACCTGGCTGGGGTCAGATGACTACAGCACTCCTTCCTGCCCAGGGCAGGGGGTTGGACTCGATGATCTAATAGGTCCCTTCTGACCCTAAACATCTATGAAATCTAAGACAACCAGCTCCGCAGTAAGAGGCCCCTACCCCTAAGCCAGAAAGACTGTGCTTATGTCGTGTTTTATCAGTACCATGCCCTTAATATTTTTACTGCAGTGTCAATCTAACAGATGAGGCCTACATGATGTAATGACCCTCCAAAAGCCAAGAGTACTTGTAGCAGTAGTTTCATAATTTTAAACAGCATTTGGTAACAAAAGCAAACAGCAATTGGCATTTTTACCCTTTTTCTTTAATAAAGCATGATTTCTGAAGATCAAGGCTTTCTTCTTAATGATAACAGAGCTTATGTAATTAAGCCTAAATTCTATGTAAACAATTTATATTATGTAACAAAAAAATGTGGATAGGACATTTCAAAAGCAAGGCCTGCTTCTAAAATGCAGGTTGCTGATGATATTTGTCTCTTTAAAGAAACAGGACAGATTTTTCTCCAGCCAAGAGTTTAACAAAGTGAAGTGCTAAAGAAGTTAAACAGTGAGCTCATCAGACTGCTGACAGATTCAGTGTTTCTTGCAGCTTGTCATTTTCTTGTCTAACTGATTTATCAACGTTTCCTGCTAAAATCAGAAATGGAAGACAATTACAATTACATTTCATGGTCTAAAATGTTCACTTTTAACTTCTTTTCCCCACCCCAACGTTTTAGACATTGATAGAGAAATTTCTTTGACTAATGGCAGCTTCCAGTGTTCATGAAGGCATCGTGTCTCTGAAAAACTGAACACAGCAGGAGGATGTTAGGTAGCCACATTGCACTTCCTAACCTATGTAGTGACCCAACTCTACTACAAACCTTGAAAATAGAGAGCTTTGCTGAAAAGGCAAATAAACTGCGCACACACAAGACAGAAAGAAAAAGCATAGCAGCAGGATTGAATTGCTTTAAAAAGTTATAAGAACTATTATTTTAATATAATTTTTAAAAACCCATGTGTCTATAGAACTCCTCCCCACACATACTTCATATGTTCTTTACAACAACAACAGCAACAGCAAGTATCATTTGAAGAAGAAGACAGCCAGACGCAGAAGATGGAGCACCTTGCCAAAAGTCACCCAGGGGGTCAGCAACAAGGAAATGTATCTTGACTTTCCTACCCACCGTACCATGTTGCTATTCCATTTTAACTTTAAGATGGGATTTTTGTCTGTGCATGACAGAATTTAACTATTCCCCTACAGTACTAGAAAGCCAAACCACAGCGCTATCTTGTTGCAGCTACCAGGAAATTATACTATTAAGCAAAAGTGAAACTGTCTGGCCTCAGTTCATTAGCCAAGCTCAGCAAAGCGCAGGATGGAATCAGAGTAAATGGGAAGAGTATTAATAAGCTCTAATTTTATCATCTAAGGAACAAGGATGATTAAATAATGAGCTATTACAGCAACAGTTTGCCTTTAAAGACATGATAGAACATATTCTGAAAAATGAATAGCCTACCTCAGTTAATGGGAACCAGTGCAAGGGAAATGAATGCATCAGAAGGGTCTACAAAAAGGTCCTAGACTATATACTTGTATCATAAGTCCTTTGGAGGCAGGAATTGTCTAGTAGTGGCTAAAGTAAACTGTCAGCGCTTTAGAATTCATACCGTAAGATGAAATAGAATTTATAAGTGGCTAGACCAGCATGTGCTTTTGATTGATATTGCTGCCATGGACATCAGCAATGCCAAACCCTCATTTGTATCCACGGTTCAAGAGTGATCTTATAATATTTTCTATAAATATGCATTTTCAAGACACAGACATCGCCCTCTGCTGTATGCAGAGATTTAAGTTAGTAAGCAGATTTATTACAATGTTGCCCTAGCAACAGCCTGGAGGCTGACATAATTTTGTGTAAGTTTCTCAGGTTTTAAAAAAGTGCCAATGCATCAAAATGCAAACGTTATGTCCGCCTGAAAAGGTTATTTAAGGTAAAGGCTGTGTATCGTTCCTGTAACTCCAGTTAAAAAATTATGAAACAGGATATAATAGCGAGGGTGCCTATACATGTATAATAGCTTTTAGCGAGGGTGCCTATACATGTGCTCCAGGGTGAGGGGCAGTGTTTTAATTAGAGTGGCTCTTAGGAGCTGCTCTAATTAAAACACCTACAGCTTCTTGTGCATTCAGCATCCCACATTTAAAAATGGTGGCAGGGGCACTTTACTTAACTAAAGCTCATTTGATGAGTGCCCCCACTGCCATTTTGAAATGCCGGATGCTGAATACATGAGACGCTGCAGCACACTGGAGCATTCAGATGCAACAGACTCAGTTAATTTAGTCTGTTCCAATGTATTCTAATCAGAACACATTGGAGCAAATGTAGTAGTGCCCTAAGTTTTTAGACATATATTGAGTTATCAATTTCACTAATTTCTAAAGGCACATTAAAATGGGCAGGCTCTCTCCTACCCAAAATGGGCTTTATTTTCTCTGAAAAGCAAGCTGTATTCACTACCTAGTAATATTAAAATGTGGTATTATAATGAAATAAAAATATAGCCATGCTGCACACCCCACTTTACAAAAAAGCAACTGCTCCTGTTTCTAAACAAAAGAGTGCTTCCACCTCTCCCTCCAAAAACAGAGACTAAAGCTCCTAAAAGGGATCCTTAAAGGAAGGTTTAAGAAGACACTATTTATCATCACTCCAAAGAAGAGAAATTGGGATGATATACAAACTATTTTTATTAGCATTCATTTCCAGCACCTCTACCACCCAGGACAAAAATCATAGATTTCATAAATTTCATAGATGCTTAGGGTCAGAAGGGACCTTAGTAGGTCATCGAGTCTGACCCCCTGCCCTGGGCAGGAAAGAGCACTGAGGTCAGGTGACCCCAGCCAGGTGCTTGTCCAGTCTTCTCTTAAAGACCTCCAAGGTAGGGGAGAGCACCACCTCCTTTGGAAACCCATTCCAGATTCTGGTAACCCTTACCATAAAGAAGTTCTTCCTGATATCTAATCTAAATCTGCTGTCTGTCAGTCTGTGGCCATTGTTTCTAGTAAATCCAAGCGATGCCCTGGTAAACAGAGTGTCTCCTATTACTTGCTGTCCAGCCCTGACAAATTTGCAGATGGCCACTAGATCCACTCTCAGCCTTCTCTTGCAGAGGCTGAAAAGATCCAGGTCCCTCTAGGGGAAACTAAAATCAGTAAACTCTGCCAGAGAACCATGCTGATACCTTGCCAGAAGCTGGAAAAAATATCAGGTTCTGGATAACAGAACATTTACCTCTATTTTCCAAAAAAAGGTCCCAACATACAAGTCTCAAACCTAATCCAAGCACTCCATGCTGGGAATCAAAGCCTTCCCAGCTTCTAAATCCATGCTTAAGCAGGAGAGCAGTAAATATCACAGTTTAGATTTCCACGGGTATATTTTAGGGGTGTATGGAGCGGGCCTTATTCGATTCGGATTCAGATTTGGCCCAAATCAGGGACAGTGATTTGGTTTGTTGATTTGGATCGCTGTCCCTGATTCAATTCAGCCAAATCCAAATCTAA
This sequence comes from Alligator sinensis, assembly GCF_000455745.1. NCBI lineage: Eukaryota > Metazoa > Chordata > Crocodylia > Alligatoridae > Alligator > Alligator sinensis. The sequence continues at coordinate 156,407 of NW_005842465.1, forward strand.
AGATTCGATGCAGATTCAGACATAGATACAGCTTTAAAAGTTTTTTCTACATACCTTGAAGTAGCAGGCATGGCTCATGATTGCTGCGATGCCGTGACACATGGAGCATCCCACAAGGGGTGGGGGGAGGGTCCACATGCTTAGCAGCAAACCAGGAAGTGGACCTGAAGTACTTCCAGTCCACTTCTGAGTCTGCCAGGGAGCACGCTGCCCCCCCCCCCACCCCCCACCCACACACACATCCACCTGGCTCAGCAATCAGCCACAGGCGGACTCTGGGTGCACCCCCTTTGACCCAGGAGGCATCAGTTGCTGCACCAGGGGGCATGGGGGACCCCCCAGCACACTCCCCGGCAGACCCAGAAGTGGACCAGAAGTGCTTCAGGTCCATTTCCAGGTCTGCTGCCAAGCACTCTAGGGAGCCCCCCATGCTTCTGTGGGACACTCCATGTGCCCCAGCATTGCAGCGATCATGAGCCCCTGCTACCTAGAGGTATGTAGAAAAACATTTAAAGCTGTATCTACATTTGAATCTCCAAGTCTTTCCAAATCTTTCCGAACCAATTCGAGGGGTTCCAATTCAATTCAGAGAGATTAAAGGGTCTCCTGATTCGATTTGGATTTGGAGATTCGGCCACCAAATCAAGCCGAATCTCCGCTGAAATGAGTCAGGGACCAAAGCTTCACATAGCCCTAGTATATTTGCCATTTCTTTGAGGATCCATATCAGGCGAGTGCAAAAAGGTAGAGAGATTTTGAAAACAGGCATGCAATAGCTAATAGACGTTACTAACAGAAATCCTTGAAAACTCTTTAAATTTGTTTCTCTAAGTTTCTGTGACAGAAATCATCAGTTTCTATTTATTTGGATCTCATCATTAACTGAATTAAATGAAAGACTGAGCACAACAATATGGGGAATGGTATGCTACAGAAAGTTCAGAAGACAAATGAGTAACTTGAGCTCCAAGAACAGCAGATGCAGGGACTGACAGTTTAACAGAAGGGTGCAATGGATTTGGTAGCAGTTCTGGAGAACTCATTGCACTACTACTGATGCTGTATCTTCACTCAACAGTCCAGAGTGGTGCTGAATAAAAACTGAGTCAGTTTCTAGGGTGGTAAGTTGGTGGTTACCTCAGCAGCAGCATGTTCTCTGCCAAGCTGTGGCTGCAAAAAAGACCATAAACAGAGACTTGTTCAGCTTCCCAGCCAGAGAAAGGATTCAATAAAATACAATGCAAACAAGACTAGCTCTTAGAAGACTGACTAGTAAGCTTCAAACCCAGATGAGTAATAACGAGAAGACTTTAAGATGGATAGCTATGGTAGCCACTGGTGACAAGTCTGGTGAGTCTCAGACCAGTTCCCAGATGAGGTCTTTGATTTATATCTCCAGTGACCTCTTTATTAGCAGTGTAAGTGGAGAAAAATGCATAGTCTATGGAAACTAAGCTTGTTTTTCCATCTTACTGATGGTGCTTCTTGGTCAGGGCTGAGATAAGAGGAAGATGAAGTTCCTAGTACGTGGGGACAGAGCATTTAAGTCTCCAAGGGCACATCTACATGAGATGTGTTATTGCAAATTAGCCTAATTTAATGTGCATTATGGGTGCACATCTGCACATGCGCACCCTTAATGCACATTTAAAATGGTGAAATTAAGCTAATCACCCCTAAATTTGATACCTGCAAATGCAGCATGTATCAAATTTAAGGGTGATTAGTTAAAGTGCATTAATGCACATGTAGATGTGACCTGGCACTAACTTCAGTGCTGGATCTGCCCAGCCACTGGAGGCACACAGCAGGGCTACAGGAACTTGGCACTAACCTTAGTGCCAAGTCCCTGCATGCATAGACACCTGCCAAAACCACTTAATATGCATTAAATTTAGTCATGCTTAAATACTCATGTAGATGCACCCCAAAACTATTTATCCAATGCTAACATTACAAATATTTTAAATGTGGGCATCCAGATTTTTTAGCATATTTCCTATTAAAATATATTTTCCCACATAGGCTTTTAATTCAGCACCATATAACTTCAAGTTGCATCAGAACTGGCAAACTGGCCAAAAATCAATTGGCATAAATCTTGTTCTTTTGAAGGTAAATTGATACATTCAATCAGCTTTTCTTTCATACCAAAAAACCCCTGCCCTTTAAAACCAGTATGCCAGAGGCTCAGGAAAAAAAATCTTCCCCACATTACAGAAATATAAGAAAGCCACATACTAAAGTAACCCTGAGCATTTATTCATCAAGTACTGGCTGCTAACCAACAGGTAAATACATACACATGAAACTGAAGTAACAAGAAGCCTCATCTCTAGGAATGGAAGTAAAAGCTTTTAAAAGTGTTTTACAAAGTGAACTGTGATAACCAAATCATGTTCACAGTACTCTGGAAGGAGCCCAAGTCTTCTAAACAAGCACAGCAAGATAACAGAAGTGGATGGGAGGAGGAAAGGGAGCGGGGAGGAAAGTGTAAGTCTGTTTGTTTAGTTTATCTGTCTTTATAAGAGGAGAGTTAATATTAAATACCACCATTTATGCAGAAGAAAGCAAAGCTTGGCTATAAAAACCTGAAATGTTTAAAGGCTAGGTTTATTTGAGCACGTAGATATGAAGAGAATTATACCCTGGAATTTCCTCTCTGTTGGAACCAACTAAAGTTATATGCAACAGCAAACAATCTCTGAAACAGTGAAGACATGCATCCTCTCTCATGGCTAGAGGTTGGGACGGGGGAGGAACCATCCCTGATCTCCAAAACCTTCAGCAATGTGGACGAAACCATCATATTCACTGTTCTGTAATGAAGTATACTGCTGCCAACTCTGCATATAACCATATGCCAGTGTCATATATGCAGGTCTTAGCACACTTGAGGATAGCAAATGGGTCTCTACCATATTCCCTTGCCCAAATCAGTATGACCATTTGCAGAAAGGGAATAAACCAGAAAACAAGACCCAAATGTGAGAAGAATTTCTCACTGCAAATTCACATGAGTGTGCTTTTTCAGCAGTTCAATCGTTCTCCTAACCAGCCTTGGTAAATTGGACTTTCCTGTTCCAGTTTAGTTCCAGCCATGGCAGATGAAATAGACACAAGTTACTCGATCCCTTTCATTTGTACATCTACTGCCAATTACTGGTATTACTATTTGCAAGCTTTCCAGTCATACAACAAAATTCTCTGTCTAGTCAAAACAAGGAACTCTTCTGAACAGTTCCAACCTGACTCCAGTCCGATTCTTCTCTCTGCATAATTGCATATTAGAAATACAACAATCCTCTAGGAAGCAAGGTGAATTGATATCTGTTAACACTTTGAGGGCTGGTCCACAGATATGAAGTATGCTATTATGTTATGTTATCTCAAGAATCTCCCTCAAAAAAATGCCTGTACATAAAATGCAAAGTCTTGTAGACAATCCAAACACAGGATTTAGGAGTTAATACAACCCAAATGGCAATATATGCATAAGCCCTATTCCCCATCATGTGTATTGTATTGGTCTACTGCCTCTTCAAGAATTACATGAATGGGTTTCAGAAGGACTATATATGATCACGCCAATGTGTACTCACAGACAGGACTGAGATAGAAAGGGACAGGCAGAAAAACGGAGGGAAACACTAGTTCTAGTATCAGGCGAATGCTAGGTTTCAAAATTCTGTGTGTAATTGTCAATCATGCAAGCTAAACATGACTAGGCACGCATGAGAAACTGAATAGAATCAAGGATATTACAGGAGTCAGTTGCTAAGATGACCTAACACACTCCTAACACACAGTCAAAAGAGAACTAGGAACCCAGAATAGTGTAAAAACCCCAAACTGCAAGTAGCCAGGTTGTAACCATATTGATCTAGAGGCAAAAGGAATCAAAACTCGTGGAAGAGGTGGTATCTTTTATTAGTGTTGTCCTTCATGAGTGAAGACGATGGTATCCAGCGGGGGGTGGGGAAGAAGGGTGAAAAGAAATGGTTAAGAAACAGGGAGGGAGAAAGGAGAAAAGAAGTAAAAAGGAGGAAAAAGAGAGAGAAAAGAGAATGGAGAGGGGTGGAGGCTAAGTCACCTGGGTGACTTATAAGCCTGATATTTGCCCTGATAATCTGTTGCAGCAGGAGCAGGAAAGCGTTGAGGACTGGGTATGAGAAGTTTTCATTTTCCTGGCCACGCGTTTCTTCATTGCTTCTGCCATGCGTTGCTGTTTGAAGGCCAGTGCTCTGTTCTGGATTGATAACCTCCAGAATGGACAGTCACAAGTGAGCTATTTGCTCCCACAACTGTAGGCTGATGCTGATACTCTTTAAGAACCTTTAGGGTGTCCTTGTACTGCTTCTTTTGTATGCCATGGTAGCATATTCGATTTGACAGTTTGCTGTAGAAGATTTTCTTTGGCAGGCAAGTGTTGGTCATTCTTAAAAGGTAGCCAGCCCATCTTAGCTGCACCAGTTTCCGTAGAGTGTGTATACTGGGAAAAGCTGACCTTCTGAGCACCTCGGTGTCCACATCTTGCCCTACCACTTGATCTTTAGTATCTTTCACAGACAGCACAGGTGGAAGTGGTTTTGTTTCTTGACATGACACTGGTAGACGGTCCAGGTTTCGCAGGCATAGAGGGTCAGGAGAATGATAGCTTTGTATACTTTCAATTTCATTGACATTTTAATGCTTCTGCGGTCCCAGACCAATTTACAGAGTCTGCCAAAGGCCATGCTAGCTTTCGCTAGTCTCATATCTTCGTCATCAATTTGGACAGCTGAGGACAGCATGCTACCTAGATAGACAAACTTGTCAACCATCAACAGTTGTTGGCCTTTAACTGAGATGTTTGGTTCCTGGAGTGTTGTGCCAGTTGCAGGTTGAAACATCACTTTGGTCTTCTTCATGTTAATAGTCAGTCTGAAGTTGTTGCAAGCTGATGAGAATAGGTCCATGTTCTTTTGCATGTCAGCCTGTGAGCCTGCACATAACGCATAGTCATCAGTGAAAAAGAAGTCACGAAGCATGGCTGTCTGGACTTTGGAACTCGCTTGGAGCCTGCACAGGTTGAAGATGTCTCCATCAAAATGGTATCTCATCCCCATACCAAGGTCATCATCTTGGAAGGCATCTAGCAGCATGACAAAGAATACCATACTGAAGAGGGTAGGTGTGAGCACACAACCCTGCTTGATGCCATTTGTGACTGGAAAGAGGCCAGAGCATTTGCCATTTGCAAGGACACGTGCCATCATGCCATCATGGAACTATCGAACCATACTGATGAATTTTCTGGGGCATCCATACTTCTTCATGATTTCCCAGAGGCCTTCATGGTTGATCATGGTGAAGGCTTTGGTTAGGTTGATGACTGTGAGGAGAAGGTTAACGTTCTGTTCCTGGCACTTTTCTTGAAGCTGTCAGGCTGCAAACACCATGTCTGGCCAGGGTGATGTGAAGCAGACAATGTTTGAGGCACCTTTTCTAGCCCCTTCCTCATGCTAGGAGGTGAGCAGCCCAGTCATGAATAGGCTTGCTCAGTCACTCAGGGGGCTGCCAAGTTCTACTGCTGCTTCTGTCTAGTGGAAAGCAACCCAAACCCCTCAGCCACCTGTGTGCAGGTTTGCAGATACAGCTTCCGGTGTGTCCACACCTGCTGCTTTGTCACTGGCCCATCACCACAGAGCTTGTGCTGGATGTGTGTTGCGCAGGATTTAGATTTAAGTAAAGAAGAGTTGCACAGCGTTGGCCTTACTCTCTCATCTGAGCCAATTGGTAACCAGTGGCAGAACAGTGTTAAGACAGCTAGAGATTAGCCCAGATGTGGCGGATGATCAAGACATCTTTTGTGCCTTGTCCTGCTCTGTGGGATCCACTGTACTGCCATCATGGCCATTGGACTATACAAGGGTCTCATCTGCCCAGGCAGCTGGAGTCAGACTTTGCATGCAGGGATAGGCATGTCCCTATCTCCCTAGAGGTCTAAGACTGACCGAGTACCCTCACTTGGTTTGGCCTGCCCGTCAAGGTGGTTTACCAAGGTGTGACCGCTGTCACATGCAGACAGCTACTTGGAGCCACAGGTGAGAGTTGAGTGCTGGTGAGGACCAACAGAGGAAGAGTCACTCAGGTGAGCATGATGTACTCTTTCTCTGTAGGTGCTACCTTTCCCAGGTACCCCAGACACCCCAACTCTTTTATTATAGTTAACCCTAATCTTTTATTAAATCAACTAGGTATTTGCAAACAAATTATTATTTTTTTGCTTGCAAAGCTGCAAGTAGTTAACTTCCATAGGGCCAAACCATGTGTGACTATTAAACATTATTTATTATTATTTATCTCCATCAATGACACTTCATCTACACTCTCCTTAGTTTCAATAAGTTAGGGTTTTCTAAATGGTCTCTATAGAAATATTATGAACTTCCCCACAATTCTCCCTCCCCCCAACTAGAGAAGTGCAGCAATTCCTGTGTGTGTAGCTGAAGTATTATGAATCGGAGGTATTAGCAAAATTAAATATTAGATAGAATTTTCATGAAGGTTGTTTTATTTCCTTCATTGCAGTTCACCTTCTAATATGAGTGTTAAATATGATAAATGCAAAAACTATGTTAATGGAAAATTAACATTAAAATATTCATAAATCAAAGCATGTGAGAGTCAAAAGTTTGATCAAACAACCCTAAGTCTAACCCATGTGCAAATAAATATATACCTAGCATATTTAGTTATGTAATTGCATGCCTTTTTCCAAATCTAAAAATGATTTCTCATCCTAAGAACAGATTTAGCCAAGACAACACGCTATTAAGTAACTGAGGGGGGAAAAAACACTCAAAAATCATATTCTGAATACACTGTAGGTAGAAGTGAAAGTGTTCTAAAAAGTGTAACTTCTCAGCATTCAGATACCTTATCATTTTCAGTATTAGATGTCCAATCAGTTTCACCTTAGTTTACTCTGTTTTATAAAAGCTGTTTGAAAACTTATCTTGGACACTTGATTTCTCAATTTAAAACTTGGCTGAAATGCTCATTTTGTGGAGGAGAATAAAGCTGATTAAACTTATGCCAATTTCCATTCTACAACATACTTCCCGGCTTCAAGAAGTCTCTCACACTCTTAGGTATACAATTTTCAAATTCTCCTTATTTTGTTACGTGGACATGCATACATACAAACATCCAAAGAGACTTCCTGCTTATTTGAAGACGATGACTCAAACCTTATTGCACCTTCAGGCATCTAATGGTTAGTTAGCATCACTTGTGCATGCTTTAGATCAGTGCAGGCAATTATTTGGTCTGGAGCGCCAGTTAAGGAGTTTTGGGGAGGTGTTTCAAGCCAGGTTAGGGGGTGCTGACCCAGCCCAGCGGGGGTATGGTGGGGGGGGGTTGGTGCTGACCTGGTTTGGTAGGGAGGGGAGATGGGGGCAATTGATCCTATCCAGCCCTGGGCCACTCCACCCAGCACTTATCACTGGGGTGCCAGATAAAGTAGGAGGGTGGGCAGGGTCTCCATGGAAACTGGCCCAGGAGCCCCGTGGACAGGGAGCACTCAGCTGGGTGGATGGGATAGAGCTGCAGGTGGGCAGGGAGCAGCATCTGTGAATGGGAGGGGTGGGCTGGCAGGGGCCAGATCCAGATCATGAGGCAGTGACAGTGGGAGCTGGACATCCCTGCCTGCAGAATCAATGCCCATTGCAGGGATGCAGAAAGTGGATTGCCTGGTCCCTGGCCCCACCCTGTCACTACCCCATGATCCCAGCCCTGGCCCTGACCCTGACCCTGGCCCTGCTACCAGGCACCACTCCCTGCCTGCCTGCAGCCCCATCTCATCCACCTGGCTGAGCACACCTTGTCTGTGAGCATCCTGGGCTGGTCTCCATGAGGACCCTGTCCACCTGCCCACTCCACCCAGCCCCCCTGGTGGTGCGTGCTGGTTGGACAGGCCAGGGTACCTGGACAGTGGGGCCAGGTCCGGTGCTGGTGGCAGAGACACTAGAAGTGGCAGCCAGGCAGAGTGAGCCACATCCACGGGGTCTGCCAGGAAGCTGAGTCCAGCCACTGTGCCGCTTCCACCCCACCATGTGTCCGGGGCAGTGGGACTGGCTGTAGGTGCCACAGCCCAAGTTGGCCCCCTTGCCTAGGCTGAGCAGGGCCAAAGGACCTGTCGCAGGCTGGATAGACTTCCTGAGTGGGCTGGATCCTGCCTGCAGGCCGTATTTTGCCTACCCCTGCTTTAGATCCTATTTTCACATATTTAATTTCACTCCTTTTTTTGAGCAGGCCCAGAAGGGATCTACTTTGGCCATTGCTGCAATCCTATTTCATTTCCCAGAAAACAAGTGGGGCCCAGAATCTTGTCCTTCCATTGCCCTGGCAAGTGCCCAAACCACAAGGCTACTGGCCTAAAAGGTGGGTGGGTAGGTCCTCCCCCACCTCTATGGTCCCCAAAAGTATTCCAAACAAAGTAAACTCAAGGTTGTCAGCGTTTGACCACATGCCTCAATTATAACCAGGGAACATGAAAATCTAGTGACCCTACAGCAGGAGTGTCTAACATATGGGCTACTAAAAATTGGGGGTATGAGTAAGGGGCATGGCCTACCACCAAAACTGGGGCTCATTGAACATGGCTGGCAGAAGCAAGGTGGTAAGGAAGGGCTGTGCTGACACAGCCCTGTTCACGCTGTAACCACTTGGACACCTTACATGTCTACACCCCCACTGCTGCCTGATCCACAGATCCAGCCTGGTAGGAGTTCTGACAGTCCAGAGCTAGCCCAGGATCTGGGGTGAATTTGATACCCCTGCCCTAGAGAAATTAGGACATATAGCTTTAATTAGGGTGCAAAATATCTCCCCCAACAGTTTTTAGACAATAGTGCACATAAAGATCTTCTACACGTGAACTGTATGTAAACGAATTCCTGAGTCTGCAGCTGGTGTGGTGCAGTAACTGGGGAACTGCTGCAGCTCATAAACTTTGCCAAAGATCAACAGAGTAAAAGATACTACCACTTGGTTCAAGAAAAACCAGAAAGGAATCAGTAAAACTGAGAGTTCTTAAAACATTCTTAAGTAGCTCTTGGTTCTTTTGGAAAAGAAAAAAATCAGAGTTATTGGGGCCCTACTAGCAACTAAAATGAAATGGGATGCCGCAGAAAAAGCCATTGCTACAATTCTCAGTACCAAGGGGTTTGTCCCTGTGCCTTTCATACCCCAGATTCCTCTTCTATATTTACTTCTAGCCATTTGGTTTATCCCACCAGATGCCAGGTGCCTGGGACGTCTTCAATATCTGACAACATTAATAACTGGTTTGCTATAACAAATGATGTCCAACATTCACTGAGATATTTAACAAGCACGGCTTATAAATCCGTTGAAAAAGTTATAAGCAGCACACTTCATAAGAACATTTGAGGACATTAAAAACAAAAAGAGGATCAAGAGAAGAAAACTGAACAGCATTTTTTAAATTTAAATTATTGATACTTCTCTTATGCCCAGCTACAAGTCTTCATTTTTGAGGAATAAATACAATTCATTTCCTCCAACTTGTTCTGTTTTCCAGTCAATAATCTAAACATTTTCCCAAATCCTATAATATGAATTTAAATTAGGAGAATGGCACAAATGACCCTACACATGGTTTTAATGCTTTTCTGAAGCAAAACAATTCCTGATGAGCTTTTCCTTATGTATAACTTTGTAATTTTGTTTTAGAGAGAGCTTACCAAAGTACTAAAACACAAAAAGAAAATAATTTCAATATATGTATTCCTTCCGGAGGTTAACTTTAAAGTAAATTTTATCCTCTAATGCACTATAAGATTATCCTTTTCACTACATGTTAAACGTTTACAGGCATTTGCATAGAAACTACTCAACTGCATTTAAATGTTTAGTCTGGGACAGAAAAAGTGTATTCTCTTTATAAGCCTATCTTCCTTAACACATAGCCTTTCAGTTAAAGTAACCTATCTGCAGAATATAGACATTCTAATTAGCAACATACACTAATATGTTGGCTGGAATTTTATCTTCAACAATATTTTAATTGGCATAAAACTCCTTTGATTTTGAACAAACTTTTAACTAGATAGCTTACTAAGTTGCTAACACAGTTTGACTTAGGAATTTTTGTGGTCTGAAACTTGTTCAAAGAAGGACTTAGTTAAAATTATCTTATAAAGTTGGTCTGGAACATAAATTTGCAGTGGCACCATAACCACTACAGCTACTATTTGGGGTAGGACATGGAGACATCTGTAAAGGGATTTAAAAAAGAAAAAGGAATGATCACCACAGCCCAGTCACATTGCAACAACTCTCACGGGATAAAAAGTAAGTCTAAGCCTTTCACAGTAATTATCTGTAAACAAGGTGAGTTAGGAGCCTCTATTATAAAATAGCTTCTAATATAATAATGCTCCCAGTAAATAGCTGCTTCTTCAATAAAAGTACAATCATCACAGTACCAGTACCAGTAACAGAGCACAAGTATTATAGAAATAGGATTAAAACTGAATTAACTATGCAGTGGTAGAAGAGACCCCATTTTCTGACCCAGTCTCAACTGGTTGCTAATTAAGCCCACTAGGAGAGGATGCCCCAGGGCTGGGCCAGTCACAGTGTAGCCAGTACAAAATACATGGGGTTTGCATTTATGAGGGGCAGGGGGAGCAAGTGAGTGCAACAGCATGTGCAGGAGAGGCTGTGTGTGCGCAAGGCTGCCAGTCAGTGAGGAAACCCCCAGGATGCCCCACACGTGGCTCTAGTAGAGCTCCTTACTTGACCTTCGTTTTTGCAGCTTTTCTTTCATGGAGGCCCAGGCTCTGCTGCACTCCCGAGCGTGAACTCAGCTCACCCTCCATCTCCCGCAGCTCACAACCTTTGGAAACAGACCAAGGAAAAGCCCCCACTCCCCCAAAGCACAACGCTGCCAGCCCTGAGTGGAGAAGGTGCTTTAAGAGGCCACAAGGCTTTGCGCTTGGGCACAAGGGGTGATGAGCAGGGGTGGTGAGCTCCTACTGCTGTTCCCCTGGGTGCTGGGACACAGAAGCCAAGAGATACTCAGCATTGCCGCCTCGCCACCAAGGGGCAGTGGCCCCGAGCCCCACAGGGAAGGAAGACAGAACCAGATGGGAGAAGCAGGAGAGTGCCTGAGACCCAGGCAGGGCAGCGGGAGCCCCAGGTGCCTCTTTGATCCAGGGGAAGGCAGAACAGGCACTGTGGCTTGCAGACTTCAGCAGTGCCCTGTGCCCAGATAGCATCATGGGGACATGGCCAGGCAGGGATGGGGCCACCTCTGCCAGGCTTGTGCAGTTCAGCTGAAGGGTCAGGGATGTACCTGGCCTGCCCCATGCTCTAGGGGGTTCCTGGTGTGTCTTGCAGTGTCAGGATGGTGCCTAGGGGTGAAGTGATAGTAGACCATGCTAACGGTACCTAAACCACTGGGCATGCAGAAGCCTGCAAATGGCTGAGTGCCCTCTGAGTTTCCCCTTTCAGGCAAGGGTTAACTCTATGCCATTGCTACCTAACTCCTGTTAGGGTAACTTCTGTCTACTCCATAGATATAAAAGAAACAATTTTGCAGTCCTCCAGCATCCCAGAATGCACTACTCCCAGCCCCTCCCCCCAGCAGAGACAGTCAGGTGTTGTGTCTCCTAGCCACACCCACAGGTTCACCACCCCCCTAGTGGCAAGTCAGAGCTGTGCAAGCAAAAAATGGCATTAACTCTTAAGATATAGCTGCTCACAGCACATTCAAACATTAACACCTCTTAGTCCACAGACATAGTAAGATATAAGTTGGGGGTTAGGCAAAATATGTGCTGTGGGCTGAATCCAGCCCACCAGATGACTGGATCTGGCCCACGGCTGCCCCACAGTACTTCACATGGAGCCATGCCTGCCTGCTCATACCGCGGTAGTCTGTGCCGGGCTCCTGCTGGTGCCCACAGCCTGGCCCTGGCCAACACATAGTTTCCAGCAGGCTGTTCCCAGTGCAGCTGCAGCCAAATGCTGCCCCCAGCAGTGGTTCTTCCTCCTGATCTTGTCCTGCCACACTGCGCCATCCCACACCACACCTCTCCAGGTGAGCAGCTTCTACCAGGTGGCTCCTGCCCTAGCATGCAGGGCTCTGGCTCCAGCTCCCAGCTGCTTCCCACTGGAAGGTGGCCAGGAGCTGAGACTGAAGCCCCGCACACCTGCCAGGAGTGGTACAGCATGGTGTGGCAGGAGAGGGAGGAGAAGCTGCTGCTGGAGGCAGAGGGTGCAGAGCAGCACCTGACTGGCTGCACCTGCACCAGAAACAGCCCACTGGAAGCTGCTCCTACCCCTGCCACGCTGTGCCATACCATTCCAGGCAAACGGTTTCAGCCAGGCAGTTCCTGCCTCAGCACACGGGGCTATGGCTTCAGTTCACAGCTACTTTCCCAGGAGCTGGCACCAAAGCCACGCGCACTGGGACAGGAGCTGCACAGCTGAAGCTGCTTATTCAGAGCAGTGTGTTGCCATGAGGCAAGGGCAAGATCAGGAAAAAGGGTCACCACTGGAGGCAGGGGGAGGAGAGCAGCACACAGCCGGGCCATGGGCACTGGTGGAAGTGCGATGTGGACTGCCCTGGCATGAGTGGGCAGGGCTCAGTCCTATGCAGAGTGCTGCAGGGGCGGCACAGACCGAACTGCCTGGGTGAGCTCTGCTGCACATACCCGCCACCCCCTCTCTCCTACCTATGGCAGGCTCCTGAGACCTAGAGTCAAGGCAACACCCCATCCACACACACACACACACACACACACACGTGTGCCCCTCCCACCCATTCCCCCCACACCCAAGAGGGCAGAGGCATGTGATCCCAGTCTCACCCGCCCCTCCAACTCTTGAACACTGCTCCCCGCCCACCCTCAGGTGGTTTTGGTGAGTTGTTGTGGGGGTGGGATATTGACCCAGCCCACAGCTGATCATCAAAACTCCCCATGTGGTCCTTAGGCCCGAATAATTGCCCACCCCTGATCTAAGTGAACATGGGTCCAGTGAGACCAGCCTCATTGCTTGGAAAGCCATATATATATGGGTTAAAATAAAAGAGCTTGGATTTAGTAGATAAACTGCTAGCAGTGGGGAATGGGGCAAGGTAATAGCCAAGGTGCAGTCATTTTTAAGGGAGAAACCAAAGGAGATGACAGCAGTGGCCTGGGACTCTTCCTCCTTTTCTCCTTTCCCAGCCTGCTGTGGCCAATGAGTAAGAAGCCTCACCAAAAGGGGAGGGATTAAAACAAGTGGTAGGCAGAGAAGAAAAGAGAAATGTCTTCTTCTTGAGGGTGAGGAGGGACCCAAGACCCAAATAATCTCAAAGGAGTGAAGTAAACAGCAGAGATCCATCCCTCCTGGTGGCACTGAATGAACAAATAGGGAAGAAACTAAAGAGGATAGGAGTGAAGGAGCCCCAGGCAGATATGAACAGCAGCTGTGGCGGGTGAGGGAAGAGACACAAAATAACTGAGGAAGAAACGGTTGTAGTGTCTCTTCTCACAAAGAGAAGAGGACTCCCTGGGCTGGGAGGATCAGGGAAGTGGGAGAGGGGGTCCCTTTCCTCCAGATGGGAAGTAATGGAGGAAAGTAAAAACACCACAATAAAAAGCAAATCAATATGCAAAACAGATGAGGACTCAGGTGGAGGGAAGGCCTGGCCACCGTCCCTCTGCCAGCAGCAAGACCTTACCTTCCCAACAGCATCAACCTGGCTCCACAGCAGAAAGACCTGTCCAGAAAGTGGAACGGATAGGAACAACCACTTTGAATTCTCAAGTAATCTGTTCTCAGAATAGGCATGGAGCATTAACAGGGAGGAGAGGTGTGAAAGTGCTGATCTGAAAAGCCCATCCCTAGGGTCAAGAAGGTAGTTAAATTAATATGGTCCATTGAATCCCTGCCTTCTTTGGCGGTTCCCAGAAATGGACCAGCCACGGCTTTAGGTGGTGGCATTTTGGAATATGCTAATACTTGATGCCTGGAAAATAGACTGAGGCTAACATATAGCCATCTTACAGTAATGGCATCCTGACCTAGCAATGTTCTCTGCAGGAGCAGGCCCTTGAATCTGCATGAAATCCCATTAACTTCATCATTCCCAGCCTCTGCTCGATGAAAATCAGCTGTTCATGGAGCAGTGGCTGTTAGTCTATTCCTGCTCTGTTAGTTGCCCTTGGATTTCCATCTTGCAAAAACTTCTGAAAGGGGGAGAATTGTGTTTCTGGAAGACTTCTGACGTCTGAACATGCCAGTGGTTCGATTCATGTGGTATACAACCTGGTTTTTAATATCAGACTAATTACAATTGTGCCAAGTGAGGTCAGATCTGTGAGAACTTTAGATATTGTAAACAGAGGTATTGGATGTCTTTGAAGGCTTGCCTAGGGGTGGGAAGTTTTCAGCAAACTGTGATTCTGCACACAAACTCTAGCAGAATATTTAATTGTGTCCACATGGCCAGCTGTTACCTATGCTGTTCTCAATTGGTGCATATAAGCAATACTGACCTTCCCCCTAAACTGGAAGTTCAACATTCTGGGCAAATATCCCATAGTACTTTGTTCCACTCCTGGGCTCTAATCATTCTGGGATTACAAGAAGCCAATAGAATTCAGAGACTTTGGGTTAAAATACCAAATTACCATGATTACTCTACCAACACCCCACAATTCATCTGCTGCTTGTGAGCCAGCTCCGTTTTCAAACTGTTTTCAGCCAGCATGAAGAAAATGCTGATCTACACCATAACTCGTGACAGCCATTAGTACACAGATGTTGCTGTTTGCAATCTCACCATCAGATGGCAATTGCTTTGGAAGCTGCACTCCACAAAGCTGCTCAAGTTTGGACAGAGGAGGGAGAGGACAAAATTGAGAAAATTCTTGTCCATGAATTAGCGGGAGCTACTTGACATGGCGAAATGCTATTTCTAGGCTTAGGAAATTGGCACTGGCTGATGCTGAAAAAGAACAGTAATGCAGTCCTGGCATCACTGGTAGTGGTGGGAGAATTTCAGGATGACAAACCCAGTTTCCCAGAGATCTGCACAGATTTCACCATGGAACTGCAGGGACTGTACACCAGCATGATAATTCTTCTTGGTGGGGAAGAGCATGTGTCCATCAATGTCAGGAATTTCATCACATTCGATCACGTCTGATCCATAGCTGACTAATTTGGTGGTTGGTAGATCAGCTATTGTTGCCATGGCGGTGTATGCTACTGTAAAGAATGGACAGATGCCATGGGTCATGATGCTTGATAATGCACAGCACAGAATTATTATTAGTGAATTTGCACTGCTGGAGTTCTCTCTGTCCCATGCTCTTTGCCCTCATAACAGGCCTCAAAGTTTATAAATGGGAAGGAGCTGTTCTGCCTAGTACTTCAGCATGTGCTTGATCACTAGTATTAAGTGTGTGGTGGTCTGGTAAGACTTTAGAAAGTCATGTCTGGTTGCATTAATTAAAAAAATGAACTTTTGATCCCAGGACTCTGATAGATGCGTATAGTGTTGTGATTCCCATTGTCATTCTGGGAGCCCCAGCTCATCCTTTCCTCCTCTAGAGTCTGAAGCCCTTTAAAGAGCTTGTGAGCAGGAGAAAGGAGGTGTTCAACTATTCCTTGAATAGCTATAGAATGACAGTAAGGCGTATGTTTTGAAGGCTGAAAAGGAAAAGACAAAGAAGAATTCAACTGAGTAATATCTTCCTTGTAATAACTGCTTGTTTGCAGAGTACCTATAAGAGCAAGGGAAAGAGCCTGGCTGATAGGTGGGAGGCGGGGATAGAGAAATTTTGGAACATTATGAATGGCTGGAGAGGCTTCCTCCACAAACTACACCAATTCGTTAGAGCTACAGGGTCAGGGATGCCTTTTGCTCCTAGCTTGAGAGCAGGAACTGAAATGTGATTTCATTACACATCCCAGCAGGGTTCCATGAATCTGTCTATATGGATTTTATGAAATGTAAGTCTGTTATGCTTTTCTGAAGGATTTGTGCCAGGATTTTAGGAAATAACATTTTATTAATTTTATGGGAAATACGTAATCTTATAAAGCTTTATTGAGCTTTTGCCAGAGATGGCATTTATTGAGCCGCAAATAGTGCCAGTAGTAAAAAAAAATTGAATTCTACTAACTTTCCCCCCACCCCAATTTAAACCACAACATAAAACAGAGCCTATCAGTGAGATGCTCCACCTTGCTTTCACAGGTGATGTGCAAGCTACAGCAATTTAA
The DNA here is from genome assembly GCF_000455745.1 of Alligator sinensis. Taxonomy (NCBI): domain Eukaryota; kingdom Metazoa; phylum Chordata; order Crocodylia; family Alligatoridae; genus Alligator; species Alligator sinensis. Next base: position 172,703 of record NW_005842465.1, read on the forward strand.
TGCAGTGTCACAGTTCAGATGTGAACCACATGCCTAGAACGTTGCACCTGTGTACTGTGCTGGTCACCACTGTGTAAGTATTAGGGGTGTGTGAAACAGGTCGTATTCGATTCAGATTCAGACCGATTCGGGGGACAGTGGTTCGATTCGTTGATTCAGATCACTCTCCCAATTTGATTCAGCTAAATCTGAATCTGAAGATTCGATGCTGATTTGGAGACTCAGCAATTTGGCCATAGACACAGCTTTAAATGTTTTTTCTACATAACTTGAGGTCCCCAGCGTGGCTTGTGAGCGCTGTGATGCTGGGGTGGATGGAGTGTCCCACAGGAGGGTGGTGGGGGCAGGGGGGCACGTGCTTGGGACTGGACCCAATAGTGCACTGGAAGTACTTCTGATCCACTTCCATGTCCACTGCCAAGTGTGCGGGGGACCCTCCCCCTCTGCCCCCCCCAACATGGTGATCGGCTGTGTGGGGACCCTGGGTGCCCCTCCAGACCCATGAGGCACCAGTTGCTGAGCCAGGGAGTGTTGGGGGTCCACCGCCGAACGCAGTAGGGACCCCGCCACACTCCTGTGGGAGGCTCCATCCGCCCCACCATCTCAGCGTTCACAAGCCGCCTGGTACCCTGAGGTATGCAGGAAAAACATTTCAAACTGTGTCTATCTCCAAATCATCGAATCTCTCCAAATTGATTTGGAGAGATTAAAGGGTCTCTTGATTAAATTCAGATTCAGAGATTTGGCTGCCAAATAGTGGTTATGGCCCTGGATGAGAACATTTCATTTCAAGGGAATATTTCAGTATAGTCTGCTTCTGCACTGGCTCCAGCAGCTGATTCTATATTACTTCCCTATCTTTCTTGGTGCCACCCCTTATCAATTGTTCATCCTCTTTCTTCAGTGAAACTTTCTCCACTTCCCTGGCATCTTCTAGAACACAGGCATGAGGTTTCACTTCTTCCTTTTCTTGTCTGGGAAATTAGTCAGGGGTCCTGAGATTGATAAGGCTGTAGGGCTACAACATATCAGGTGTCAGAGGTTGGGAGAACTGAGAAACAAAATAAATACATATTGTACTAATTCCAGTCTTCATGACAATAGTGACACAATGTTGGTTTTCCCCTCAGTTTTGGAAGACTTTCCATAGCCTCTTTCTAGTCTGGAAGAAGTTGGAGATACTAAGATAATTTCCTCATTATTTCTCCTTTGCATAGAAGCCCTGTTCTAATCCTAGGCAGGTAGCTGGTGAGAATGGATGAAGATCAGAGTTTAGAGATATTTGCATAGGTAGAAGTGGGACTTTTCCAGGCATAGGTTAGTCATTCCAGGTGAACCTCTGCAGGCAGTCTTCATACTGAGAGGTGTTACTCTATTCCTAATGCAAGTCATAAAGGAACAGAAAAAAGCTTGTTCCAAAAAAAAAACCAATATGCAAAGTAGAAGAAAAGGTTCCCCCAGAGCTGCTGGAAGGGCAACACTTCTTGTACAGGCAGCTCGCAAAAGGCTGATTTGCCTTGCAGTGTTCATGAGCTATATCGTAAATCCTGTTTTATGTCCCCTGCAGATGCGCACAAAGCACATTGTGAATTAACAGAATTTGGCACTAATTGTTTTGAAGTGAAGTGCTAAACACTGTTGAGAGTCAGATTACAACTAGCTGAGGGCTTTATAATCCATGCACATTTTTAGATGTCTCACTTTGTAAAATATACGTCATAAAATGCTAAGGTAGCTGAACGTTCAGCCCAGATTGTGAAGCACAGTGATTTTTATATTGTCTCATTTTTCCTGTGTCTGATGTTGCATTAAACCTATTTGCGTTAACAGGGGCAGCACATAAGGAGTGCACGTGTACCCCCTGAGAGTGCCAGCGCATCCCCTGTCAGGCCGCGCTCCCTGTGTAGCCGGTGGGCAGGGGGGCAGGCAAGCACCAGCTGGGGAGCAGGGCTGCCAGCAAAACCGGATGCACTGCTTCCGGAAATGGCCACGGAGCTGTGAGTGAGAGTGATCTCACTGTGAGTGAGATCGGCGCCCCCGCAGTCAGTGGGATCAGCTGCTGGGACCCCCCACCCCAGCCAGTGGAAACAGCCACTGGGCGACCCCCCCCCGGTCACTGACTCAAGAGGCACCAGACACCCATGTGCATTAAAAGGCTTTTTTTCCCCCCCTTTAAAGCCACTGTGGTGCCAGTTGACCAGTTAATGTATTTGGGGTCTTGTGGAAGCTAACAAGAAGGGCGCAGAAAAGCAAGGGGATAAAAATAAGGGTGGTTGAGGAGTAGATATCAGCATGGCTGGGACCTGTAGAATATGAAAATATCAAGGAACTAACTGCTGCACAGCTGAAATTCCCTAAGGTAGAGCCCATACTAAGCACAGAGGAGATGAATACATTCAGAAAGGCTACTAGCTCTTATCCATTCAAAACGTTGGCACCCAGAGGGCACCTGGAAGTAGCCTATGCTGTTTTTTTGCACTATAGTTCATAATACTTTCTGACAGAAATTCCTTCCTCAGTATTTTCATGCCAGGTATATGCCTCGGTTGTGGATCTCTTTCAGGATCTGACACAGGAAAGAGATCCTTTATTTTCTGAGTATATCTCCGTCATATAAGAGTCCTGGCTGGGCTTGGAGACTGCACTCTTTTCGGAGACTTTGGTGCTATCCATGGTGTAGCAGGCTTCGATGATGGCCTGCCTTGCAAAAATCAAACCCAGCTTCTTTAAAATAGGGACAGGTACGTGGAGTACTGCCAGTGATCTTGCTCCTCTGACTGGGATTTTTCTGTTCAGGCTGGAGTTCCTTTCTTTGCCCTAAACAAAAAAGCTCTTGGGTCAGAGGCGATATCTTTTATTAGACCAACTAAATAGTAGCAAAAAAATGTCTTCCTTTGCAAGCTTTTGGGTACACACACCCTTCATCAGGCTGAGGAGAATTCAAAGATTATAAAAGTTCTCTTAGGTAGAAAAGAAACTTCATTTTTTTTTGCACAGGGGAGGTAGAGGGTGGAAGTGTATTTTCCCTGGGCACCTCTGAGTCCTTTTGTGAGAGTGATGCTCTGTGTTGTTCAGATTAGGCTGGCTTCTTCCCTGGAGGTGTCCAACGTCAGACAGGGAGGCGAAAATGTCTTTCTTGATTAGCAATGAAGCTAACATTTCCAAATGGCTAAAATATGATATCCTCCATGTTTCAGGGATCTGTGTTATAGCCATGTTGGTCTGAGAAATTGAGATAAACAAAGCTTTTATATCAGAGTCAATAATTTTATCTTTCTTTGCCTTGGCATTGAGCAGTGTTCAATAAGTGACCCCTCCCAGCCATTTGCTTTGCTCTCTTCTTGTGCATCTTTGAATTATGATCACTGCTGTTCAATTAGGACTGAACCATCTTCTCTTTCCTGATCACAGGGAAATCACTGACCTCTACATGCACAAGGCCTGGCTACATAATGGAACCTGGCAGTGCATGGGATTCCAGGATTGTATAATTGCCAATGGAGTGATCTTCTGAATGCCAGCGTTTAAAAGGGAGGTTAAATGCCATCATTATAACCCCTGAATAGTAGAGGACACACTAGTAGGTTGAGCCTCATGTGAAGTGATACAGTGTGGAATAGCACTGCTATCTTTCTGCCAGGAGCAGCAAAATGAATTGGAAAAGTATGTGTCCATGCAAACATTTCCATGCTGTTGTCTCAAATTGAATGTAAATCACTTGCAAAGGGGATTATCCAATTTGTAAAATCTAGTTACGTAATTTGAAAGGATAATTATATTGTGTGGACACAGGGCATTTTCGAAAACTGTTAAACCCATGTCTTTCCCTGCCTTTTTAGATAAGCCCTTGCACAAGACATAAGCCAGACTAATTTTCAGGCTTCCTTTTTCCATATTAAATTCCAGGATTGTTAGAGCACCTCTGTATCACTTTTTATGGCTTGACATTCAAGTATCTTTGTTACAGTGGTTTTTATTGTGTAGTATTTTCTCAATTGAACGGCCATTCAAATGACACAACAGAACATTAAAATTGTCCTGTAGAAGTACTTGTCCACAATGCACCTCATGGAAAGTACCATTCAGTTCAAGGGACAGTTGTTGTAACAGAGCGGAAGGTTGAAAACAGCAAGATCAAAGGAAGGAAAGAAATAAAAAAATCATATTACTCTCTCGTTACCTTGCATAACAGTTAGCGATGGTGACTCTAGGGCTAGGTACAGACATTCTGGGAGGTTGGGAAGATTACATTGCATTAAAAATGGCCACCCAGTCTGACTTAGTTTGCTCAGGTGCGGACCTTACACTTAGAACCCTAGTTAGGTCAATCTAAGTGCAAACAGTACAGAAGTTCGGGAACTTTAGATCAAACTAAAAATGGCTGACCTGATCTAATTTAACCCTACCACAAGGTAGTCTAACTTAGATGGGGTCTGGCAAGGCCAGTCTAATTGAACTTCAGTACGGCTCCTAAGGCTGGGAAAGCCCATCCACTGGCCCCAACCCCAGGGCTGCACTTTTCTTATGTGCCCCCTGGGACTGGGCTATTTGTAGCTCTCATGGCCCCTTCCCCCATTCCCCAGACAGACAACCCCCTTACCCCCCGCTGCAGACTAATCAGACCCCCAGGCCCGCTAATCCTGCAAGCTGCTCCTGGTGCTGGTTTTTACCAGCAGTCACCAGTGCTGGGAACTGGAAGTAAATTGGGGTGGGGGTGGAGTGGGTTGGATTGTGGGGGGTTGGTTCACTGGGGGGTTGTTTATCTGGGGGTAAGGAAGCTAAAACTAGCCCCAGATCCTGAGGGAGGGGAGAGAGACCCCCCACCAAACCCCCAAGGAGCCACTAGCCCCCCGC
>NW_005842465.1:177587-203851 GCF_000455745.1 Alligator sinensis
CCAGCTCTGGAGCTGCCAGTCCCCATCTATTCTGACAAATCTTCTCGAATCCCACCAACTCCCTTGCAGACTCCACTTGCCCCCATGATACCTCCGAAGCCCCCTGTGGACCCTGGTTGCCCCCTGACTCCCCCAGTCCCCACCACTAGCTCCCTGATCCCTACCTTAGATTGGGTGGCCATTTTTAACTCAGTCTAACCCACTGTAACCTCCCTGAATGTCTATACATACCCTAGACCAGATATTCGTACACTTTTTTTTAGTGGAAACCACATCTTAATTCAGGGGTTTTCCTCTGGACACCTCTGCATAAGCTACCGTTGCTCCTATTTATAATTGCATAAAAACACGTGTAGACCCATTTACATTTTCTCCAGAGTAAGGGATGTGTACAAAGTTGTGTATAATCAATATTATAAACAAATTAGTGACAAAAAATCATTCCCATAAAATATTTCATCCTTTGGCCACAGGTTGCTATTTGATAAGCACAATGAGTAAAGCCTTACCCTATTGAATTCAATAGGTGTTTTGCCATTAATTTCAATGGAGCAAAGATTTAACTTACTAGCTTTTTTCCTTTGCCATCTACCATAATGCCACTCACATGTTGTTGTTTAACTTCTGTAGGTCACATGATAGAGTGTATTTGGTAGTGTCATGGTAAAGCCACCAAAGTATAGTTATACCTCATTTCCTTAAAACAATTACATTTAAATTTGCTGAATGGTGATGCTTACTAATGGTGCAAAATGAATTTAATTAAAGACTGAAGTATTCTTCAGCCTTATTGTAATATGTGGAGACAGAAAGAGCTGGTGGACTCAGTATGGTACTGTGAGATATGGCTTTTTAGTTCTTGTCCCAGCTTCACAGGTTTGGACAATTCACTTAACCTTTCTGCCTGATTACTTTGGGGCCACAAATGGTGATCCAGTGGCATAAGCGAAGGAAGAATCAGGCCATTCTCTGCAAAGAATGCATCACAATACCTTACTTCCCTTGGGTGTTATGAAGTTTAGTCAGTTAAAAGCTGCTAAGTGCTATGAGAGTATTCAACATGATAATATGTCCATCTCACTTTATAGTAGATGTTTGCAAAGTCTCTCTGAGGTCTGTCTTCCTTGCCTTTTGCTAACCAGGACATTACCTTCTATAAAAATGTTTGCCTTATTTTTAGCATATATATGGCATGTCTTTGCTGCTTAATATTGTAATCCAAAGTGCTGCAGAAAGCAGTCATATATCTTCACAGCAACTGTCATATTCCTGAATAGTAATCACATATCTTATGAATGTGCAACTACAAAATGTATTAAAAATGTATGCTTTATGATACATTTGCCTCTTAGAAATAAGAAACATGTTGTGGCAGAGCCCCTTTGGTGCCTGCCACTTTAAGGGCTGGGAGTAGGCAGCCGGCAGGTGCTTGATGAAGGCAGCCATTTTAAAACCCAGCTCTCAAGGCTGGGGCAGCAGTTTTGCTGCTAGCAGCTGTGGAGGTAACATAAAGTTGAGCTGCTGCTCATGGAACATCTTGGAAGTAAGGGCAGGAGCTATGGGGATGGCAGGAGACTCCTGGTCCTGGGCATGGCCTAAAACTGCACCCTGCTGGGAAGGTGCGGGGGGGTCTGGTGGGACTGTTTGTAGTGGAACAGACCCCAAGAAATGCCAGGCCAATTACCTCCCTGGTGTAAGGTGGGTAGAGGACCTTAACCCCAGCCCCCACCATCTGGTGGGTAGTATAGAGAGTTGTAGTAGGGGCCAGGCATATTTATAGGGAAGTACCTGAGCCCAACAGTGGTGTGAGACCTTGGAGGCCCCAGAGGGGGTGGTATTAGTGTGTGGTCCCACATAGAGTAGGGTGCAGTATGGCACCTGAAGGACTGTGCTAGTGGGGTGCAGAGTAGGGCTGCAGAGGGTGACTTAAAGGGCAGTACTTGGGCCATTCCCAAGTGTGAGAATGTGAAACCCAGTGAGGAGCTAGGGGCAGAAACAGCCCGGAATCAGCACAAGCTTATGATACGTAGAATAGGTGAACTCGCAGGATCCGAAGTGGCAGTGTGGTAGTGCCGGAGAGTGAGTAGTGAAGCCTGAACCCCCAAAGGGGTTTCTCAAGGGGAGCAAGGGCACTAGAGAGTGGCCCAGTAATGGGCAGTATGTTAGAGGCCCCAGTGAGAGGGGAGAAGCATGAGTCGGTGTGTATGAAAGAGGCCAACAAAGCAGATGAGCACTGGCTAAGGCTAGCGGGCCATCCAGTGAGGGGCTCCTGGGATGCCAGTGGAATGAAACCCAACTTGAATTTTAATGGGATCCGGTACAGATATTCATTGAAGTGCTCTAACCTAAAAGAACTTTGGTCTGATACCACATCCATCCAGGTCTATCTTAGAGTGGGATGCACCATTTTTAAAGTGCTGCATGTGAAGTGAACTTCTTTTTGGTTACAGCTCTAGAGCACTTGCTGAGTGCCTATTACGTAATGAGTGTAACATCTGTACATAGCCTAAGTCTGTGGCCAGGGTTGGTGCTTCACTCGCCCATCCACAGTTATGCTACTGCAACAACATGTGGCTTTTCTCAGAAGGGTAGTGTATTCCTGCTCTGGGGGCTGGCAGTCTAAATCAAATTAAAATTTAGTCTCAGTTAATTGTTCACATACAAGGAAGCGGAGGCCTCTAATATTAGAAAGTGTGATTATTTATTTGGGGCGGGGGGCTGTCTCTGAATTGTGTTATAACTCTGAAATAGATGCAAATGGATTAATGACACACAGGGCATCATTTCCTCTTGTGGGTGAAACACTACGGGCACAGAATGAAGTGACAATTTTTGCCCAATCTAGCCACAGAAAGCAGTCTATAGCTGTGACCAAACAGTAAGTGCATGGCTGTAGACCACGTAAAAAATAGCCAATCTGGTGAAACTGAACTCTCATTGCATAAGGAATCAGATGAAAACATTTCAAAACACAACATCTTCTATAACTTCTGAGCTCCCTCTCCTCCCTTTCCTTTCTCCGATTCTGGAACAGGAACAGGCTGGGAAAGAGGAAGGATCATTGCTTGGGAAAACTGGCTGCAAACTCCCAGCTGGCAGCTGCCTTCCCCCTGTAACCAACAGTGAACTTCTGTTTGGTCCAGGGGATCATTGTAACTCAGAATGTTTCCTGCAAAGCATTTTCAGTTACAGCAGGGAGTTGCACTTCTGTCTGCACCCTATCGATTACAGAGTGCATTGAATAAGGAATTCAGGCACCTTGAATTTGGCAGTGCCTTTTTAACAGCAAAGACACTGTATTACACACATGCAGACACTGTATTACACATATGCAGAAATAAAAGCAGAACTTTGTTGCAGTATGTTAGAGGCCCCAGTGAGAGGGGAGAAGCATGAGTCGGTGTGTATGAAAGAGGCCAACAAAGCAGATGAGCACTGGCTAAGGCTAGCGGGCCATCCAGTGAGGGGCTCCTGGGATGCCAGTGGAATGAAACCCAACTTGAATTTTAATGGGATCCGGTACAGATATTCATTGAAGTGCTCTAACCTAAAAGAACTTTGGTCTGATACCACATCCATCCAGGTCTATCTTAGAGTGGGATGCACCATTTTTAAAGTGCTGCATGTGAAGTGAACTTCTTTTTGGTTACAGCTCTAGAGCACTTGCTGAGTGCCTATTACGTAATGAGTGTAACATCTGTACATAGCCTAAGTCTGTGGCCAGGGTTGGTGCTTCACTCGCCCATCCACAGTTATGCTACTGCAACAACATGTGGCTTTTCTCAGAAGGGTAGTGTATTCCTGCTCTGGGGGCTGGCAGTCTAAATCAAATTAAAATTTAGTCTCAGTTAATTGTTCACATACAAGGAAGCGGAGGCCTCTAATATTAGAAAGTGTGATTATTTATTTGGGGCGGGGGGCTGTCTCTGAATTGTGTTATAACTCTGAAATAGATGCAAATGGATTAATGACACACAGGGCATCATTTCCTCTTGTGGGTGAAACACTACGGGCACAGAATGAAGTGACAATTTTTGCCCAATCTAGCCACAGAAAGCAGTCTATAGCTGTGACCAAACAGTAAGTGCATGGCTGTAGACCACGTAAAAAATAGCCAATCTGGTGAAACTGAACTCTCATTGCATAAGGAATCAGATGAAAACATTTCAAAACACAACATCTTCTATAACTTCTGAGCTCCCTCTCCTCCCTTTCCTTTCTCCGATTCTGGAACAGGAACAGGCTGGGAAAGAGGAAGGATCATTGCTTGGGAAAACTGGCTGCAAACTCCCAGCTGGCAGCTGCCTTCCCCCTGTAACCAACAGTGAACTTCTGTTTGGTCCAGGGGATCATTGTAACTCAGAATGTTTCCTGCAAAGCATTTTCAGTTACAGCAGGGAGTTGCACTTCTGTCTGCACCCTATCGATTACAGAGTGCATTGAATAAGGAATTCAGGCACCTTGAATTTGGCAGTGCCTTTTTAACAGCAAAGACACTGTATTACACACATGCAGACACTGTATTACACATATGCAGAAATAAAAGCAGAACTTTGTTTGTTTATATATATATATATATATATATATATATCTCACAATATTTATATACACATGTGACAGGGGGCCTTCCTGGGGCTAGATCTCATGTTAGTCCACCCACCTGCCTAGGGCAGTCTGCCCTGACTCTCCTGCCATGACTTCAATCTTTCTCTGATATGTTAAGCGGCTTGCTGCCCATACACTGCTCCAATGCCGGGGGGTACTATCCACAGCTCCAGACCTCCCCTACCCCATGGCTCATGCCTCACAGATGGCATCCAGATTGGTATTCCTCCCTGGTTTGAGGCCAGGACAAACTCATTCCTCTGTTGGCCTCTTTCATACATACTGACACGCACTTCCTCCCTTTGAGATGCTGCAAGAGGCACATGCAGGAATGAAAAAAAGTTTGGGCAAAATTAGACCCCTGGATATCCAAGGGTCAAAAATATATACCAGGTAAAAAAAGTGGGGCAGGCAATCTAGGAGTCAGTCCTCCAAGAGAGATGCTCTGGTTTCTGGCCAAACTATCTCTATGGTGCTCCTGCTGCCCCAGCATGCAGGGCATGAACACTTACCATGCTGGGGCAAGCAGACGGATGGCAAGGATTGGGACCTGGGAGCAGTCACAGGGAAGTAGGGACATGGGGATTCATAGAGTCATAGATTGTAGAGTCAGGAGGGACCACAAAGGATCATCGTATCCGAGCCCCTGCCCCTGGCAGGAAAGAGGACCGAGGTCAGATGACCCCAGCCAGGTGTCCAGCAAGCCTCCTCTTGAAGACCTCCAAGTTAGGTGATAGTACCACCTCTTTTGGAAGTCCATTCCAGATTCTGGCCACCCTTACTGTAAAAAAAATAAAAATAAATTCTTCCTAATGTCTAATCTGAATCTACTCTCCAGTAGTTTGCACCCCTTGTTCCTAGTTACTCCTTGGGGTGCTCTGGTAAATAGTGCATCTTCAATTCCCTGTTGACCTCCTTTAATAAACTGATAGGTGGCTACAAGGTGTCCTCTCAGACATCTCTTGTGAAGTCTGAAGAGATCCAGATCCCTCAACCTCTCCTCCTAGGGTCTTTCATGGAGGCCACTAATCATGTGAGTGGCCTTCCTCTGAACCCTCTCCAGATTCTCCATGTCCCTCTTGAAGTAAGGCACCCAAAACTGGACCCAGTACTCTAACTGCAGCCTGACCAGGCCGCATAGAGAGGGAGCATCACCTCCCTCGATCTGTTGGTCATGCATCTGCTAATGCACGACAAGGTGCGATTGGCCTTGTTGATGACTTCATTACACTGCCAGCTCATGTTCATCTTGGAGTCAACTATGGCTCCAAGAACCCTCTCAGCTGCTGAGGAGGTCATCCCCCAACCTAAAGGTGTGGTGGGGATTCCTCCTTCCTAGGTGGAGTACCTTGAATTTATCTTTGTTGAATTGCATCCTATTTTGTTGTGCCCATTGATCCAACCTGTCCAGATCGGCCTGTATCTTCTCCCTGCCCTCCAGTGTGTTAACTTTGCCCCATAACTTGGTATCACCTGCAAACTTGGAGAGGGTGCTCGCCACACCCTCATCCAAATTGCTGATGAAGATATTAAAGGACCGAACCCTGTGGGACCCCACTACCCACCTCCTTCCAGGCCGAGAATGACCCATCCACCACCACTCTCTGGGTACAGTCCCTAAGCCAGTTGGCCACCCACCTGACTGTGTAGGCATCCACTCCACAGCCTGCTAGCTTCCCTATGAGAATAGGATGCGAAACTGTGTCGAAGGCCTTCTTAAAGTCCAGGTAGATGACATCAGCCTCAGCTCCTGTGTCAAGGCAGGGATGGGGGTTTTATGGGTGTGGGTGGCCATGGGGAGTGGCTGGGGGGGATATCGGGGGTGTAGGGAGTGGCAGGAGGGGTGATGTGTGGTCTGTGGGTGGGTTTGGGGAGGGGCTTGAGCAGGGCTGCTGCATACTTGCCCCCGCACCCACTACCAGCAGCATCAGGCAGGGCAGCTGTGCCCCAGCTACAGCAATAGCTGACAGCAATGCACTGCTGCAGGACCTGGGCTTTATACATACTGAACAGAGCTGACCTGGGTCTTGCAGTGTTGTGTTGCCGCTGGCTTTGTACATGCTGAACAGAGCCACTAGTACATCGGGTGTGTGGGGTGCGGGTGAGTTGGGTGTGTGCATGTGGGGGCTTCCCCCCTGCCTGCTCTTTGCCATGTGGCTAAGACCAACCCCTCCACTGGCAGTGCCGGGGGAAGGGTGAGCTCAGCGCTGCCTGCCTGGTTTGCAGCGCTGTGAAAGGCAGGGAATCAGCTGCCACTGCCAGCAGCAAGAGAGGGGAAGGGGGACAGCTGAGCCAGCATCACTAGCTCTCTGAGTCTGTGTCTACTGCTGATTCCTTCTCCTGTCCATAGCTGTTTCCCTGGCAGGGCTTGGAGTAGCGAGCTCCTTCACCGCAGAAAGGAGTTTGAGATGTTGCAAGATGTACATGCGCACTTGTCTGGATGCGCCCTTGGAGATGATTAGTTTCCAGATCTTTTGTGTTTTTGTTCTATCCCTTAGCCCCAGGACCTTTCTTATCCATAGCTGAAGCCAAAGAATGATATACCTGTCATTCTGTATAGCTAAAGAAATTCTAAGGTGCAATCATGTCTGGAAGCACACATGCGTTAGAAAAGTCATTTTGATCATGTATCAAGATCATTTAGAATTAATTAGTGGGCCATTCCTAATAATCCTAAAATACCACCCAAGGATGTAAAAGTTCCATAAACTGTAATATTGGAAGTACAATAATACAGATTGGCTGTACTGAGATGAAAAGGCCCTTAATCTTCCACACTAATGGGTTTCAGAATGATCAGTGACTCTTGCTTGCTTTTTAAGCAGGAAGACATCCATAATTCTGAGATTTATTAATTTTTTTTTAAAGTGCTGAAGCTGACAGACTCAAACTGGGGTCTCTTAAAAATCACTTCCTTAATTATTATAAAACAGCTTGAGAATAGTTTTAAGATGTCTCTATTTACAAGGAAAAAAAAAGTTCAACATCTTAAATCTTCTAGCAGGACTCCCTATTATTTGGAAAATTACCAGAGGCTGGGTTATTTCCCTACTCCTGACCCTCCCTCCCATGCATCCTATTTTCATTATAGAATGAAAATGAAACTACACGTAGCATTCTGTAATATGTAGTATACTTTTGTAATATGAGTTGCAAGTCTAATTTAGAACAATATAAATCAACTTTTTTGTTCTTTGGTACAAGATGATGAAAAGAATGAGTAGTTTGTTGTTAAATTAAAAAGCATCTGTAAGTGATAATTCAACTCTTAATAGTTTACATGGTATATATTTGGTTCCTCTATGATTTGGAAAAGATTGCCCTAGTTTTATCCATTACTGAGACCCAAATAGAATCTTTGCTACTCAGACTTGAGTATTTGAGCATATCTCTTCTGTGGAAGTCTGCCCGTCACCACTGAAGGTGAATTGCAAAGAGCTGCTTTTGTCTTGATCCTGCTACTTCTCCTGAACTTCTGCTTAAGGTTACTTTTATGATCCCAGGGTAGAGAACTTCTGTTACTTTTATGATCCCAGGGTAGAGAATAAGACCCAGGAACAGCTTAAATACAGGATAAGCACGACTTGGGGATTTAGCTGGCCCTATATTTAGGGATGCATGTCAAGTAGGTGGGGCTTCATGCAGAAAAGCTGGTAACTTCCTCAGGATATGTGGGAGGCCAGGATCATGTGTACAGAGGCTACATGTTCCTATGTTGGTTCTGGCACTGGTGGTTTCTTAACATCTTTTGAGGACAATCCCGTTGGAGCCACTGACTCCCTCTGGCCACAACCTTGGAAGACATCCGTTTAGTCTGTATTCATTTTCCTAGCTACTTTCCAAGGGATCGAGACAGGCTGTTGCTTTGCCTCTGGCTCCATACTTCCCTGTCTCCTGTGCCGAACCTTGATTCTACATCCTTTACCTCTATGGACACTGGACAATATGAACTCTGGTTACAAGGACCAGGGAGCAGGGAAATGGTACTATAAAACTACATAGAGGAGAGATCTCTGCTTGGATGAACCACCGTAGTTTCTGGAACATATTATCGTAAAAGTAGACAATGATGGGGACTCAAATCCCAGTATTTGCATAAGTTAACTCAGTTACTAAGGCAAAGGCAGTTTCCCAGTGTATACTTACAGATGCCTGCTTGCCCGATTACCTACGCACATGTTGCTTCTACGTGTTTACAACACATCTTTTCTGTTTTTCAGAGGTCACTATTTTATTTAAGTCACTTGCTGCTGCTTTTGGTTCCTACTGAAGGTCATTCTAGCTAAATGGAAGCTTCATTTAGATTCTAAATTCTTCATTGAGCCTCATCCCCTGTTCACTTGTCCCAGCCTAAAAGAATAAAACTACTGAAAGTCTGTAAGATGCAACATAAAATGATTAGCATATAAGCTTCTATGTGCTAATCAGAGCTGTTGGAGAGGAAGGTACGCTTTAAAGTCCCCTATGTATACTGGTTAAGCAGCTAAGATAAAGGGACTTTTTATGTACACTGTATTGGGATTTTCAGTGTAGCATGAAAGCCTGCAGAATTTGTTCACAGAAAGCTCATATTTGCAGAGTATGGCACTAAATGTTATTGAAAAATGCCTTTGTTTCCCAAAGCATCACTATTATTTGAAGGAGTAAACAAAAATAGCACCAGCCTCAGACTCTGGAGGGCTCTAAAACTTTAGCTGGGAAATAAGGAATCCTGTTCCACAACTTGAAATTATGATTCATGTTTCTTTTTCTATCCCTGAAGCAGTTCAGTGACATAAAATGTGAAACTAAGTGTGCTATTTCCACTTCTTTCCATTTAAAAGGTCTCATTTTTGTTCTTAATGAGTTTCTCTAGCCCCATAACAGCTTTAACATGTCAGAGCTAATAGAAACTCTCCACCATAGGGTGCCTTCAAAATATTCACAGACTTTAATACAATCTTACTGCTTTGCAAGGCCTACACATTTTTTCATCCAGAAGTAGCATTCTAGGGCCAGACATAGCAGAGGATTTTAAGCATGTGTTTATGTCCAACCCCATTCAGCAAGAGACTCAAAGCATATGCTTATGTCCCATGGAAGCCAAGAGTAGTTAAATACCTTCTTGAGATTAAATATTTGCTTATGTGCTTTGCAGAATTGGGATGCAAGGGATCTTTCCCTTTCAATTCAATTCAATAAAAAGGTTTCTTCTTATGGAGCTGGATCAAGTTCTGAAAAATTGGCTCTGACTCTGATCTTACACCAGTTTTGCAGCTTAAATAAAATGAGCTGTGGACATCTCCTTTATGTGTGTCCCTGTGCCTTTGGTTGCACTTCTGATCTTCCTGGAAACACAGCTCCTTATGCTGGAAGCATACAAAAGTAGAACCAGATATAATTTATTACAGTTAGAGCTGGTATCACCAGGTTGCCCATTATTTATAAGACCATGTTTTCAGGTTGCCCATCATTTATAAGACCACATTTGAAGTTGCTTATGACTTTGCCAAATTCTGGTTTAAGCATGTTAAAAAATAGTTTTAAAGTTATTTTGATGAGCTCAGGAACCGCAAGTTGAAAACACTTGCTCCAAAATATGAAGAGCAGAGGTTGCCCCTAGCATCAAGGACATGGCTTTTGCTGCACCCATGAAAAGCTGCCTTAATTTGGATAAGTGACAAAACTTTGAAAATTCTCATTTGGCACGTGGTCAGTCGAGACTTATTTGAGTTTGGCAGCCTGCCGCTGAAGATTCTAGCGGCAATGAACATACCTCGGCTCAGGTCCTGCCAAGTCTGAGCAGGGTCTGTAATTACTCCTTCCACCTGCCAGCAGTCACCACAGCACTACATGAAGGAACAGAGCAGGAAGACTATCTTTCCTATGTTTTCAGTGTTCTCTGATCCCATGAATGGATCCAATATTTACTAAAAGGGGCAGGAGGGAGGTTTGAAACGTTACCCTTTACATTATGGGGGGATGGAGGTGAGGCGTGACTGGAGCCCTTGGTTCAGTGGGGAACACCAGGGAGCCAGACAGGGAGCAGGTGCACAAAGTGAGGGGAAATGCCCCCTGCCAGCACCACTACTACTATCATTGGCTGACTTGGAGTGGGGAGCAGAGCAGCTCCCGATCTGCTCCAGCCACGGGTTGAGGGCAGCAGCTACATGGGAAGCTGGGCTTGGCTGGAAACAGCAGTGATAGCTCACATTTTGTCCTTCCAGAACCTGCTCCTTGCCTGTCCAACCCTCCCACCCCCATCCCTACAGCTGTTTCTCCTGGCCAGGAATAGGCACTGGAAGGAGGAACTTGCATACCATTGCCGCTGTCCAAGCAGAGCACAATTACCATGCAGCTGGCCCCACAACCCAGGGCTAGTATGGGTCAAGAGTGCTTTTAGGGCTCTCCTGAACCTGAGTCAGTCTGGGACAACAGCAGCATCATGCAGATCCTTCCTTCTGCCACCTGTTCCTGGCCAACAGGGGACACCTGTTGGGGAGTAATGGGCAGGGAACAGGTGCTAGAAGGAGGAATTTGCATGCTGCTGCCATTGTCCCCTGCTGAGCCACATGCATACATGGTTTCAGCCTGCTGCTGGAGCAAGGCAGGAGTGGCTCTGGGGTTCCCCCTTTATCTGGATCAGCCAGAGACAGTGGTGGAAGGTGGGATGCATCCGCAGTGCCACACCCCACCCTGAAACCACCACTGCCTGCCCTTGTATCCAGGCAGCAGAGGTACAAAATCTACCTGGCCTGAATGCAGGGTCAGACAAGAGATAGCCAGGGGTGTCACTGTAGATGACAGCAGAGGGACTAGATTGAACAAGAAGTCCAGGGAAAAAGAAGCTGGCATTGGGAACCAGCAGAGGGAAGAATGGTGAAATGGTAGGACAGGATGGTGAGGAGAAAGGAAGATGAAAGCAGTAGCGGAGAAAAGAGTCTGCTGTGGAGATTTTGGTAAAGAGACCAAACCAGGAAAAGACCTGAATTCAGGTGGGCAGCCTGGAGGGACAAACTAGGATTGGTTGGATAAGAAAACAGTGACTGAGGTGAAGCAGACAAGGGGAGAAACCACAGGTCTCAGCAGGGACACATGGAGGAGACAGAATAAGTAGGGGTTGGATTTGAGAGGGAAAAGGGAAATAAGACTGTAACAACTGCACGCTTCTTCTGCAGAAACTGGAACAAACCCAAGATTCCAGAATCGCACCACTTCTCTGCTGTCAGCAAATAGATGTGAAACCCACTGGCAAACTGTGTCTCATTTCCACCCCCCGCCCCCTCCACTGACTGGCCCGCAAAGAAGATGAATTTCTACTATTGCTACTATTGCCAAACTGGGTTGGCTAAAATGGTAGATTTCTGCTGCTTATGTCAAGATTCCAACCCTGTTGATCCACGTGGAGATCATTTATGATTAGAGTGACCATATGGGACCATGGGAAATCCAGGGCACTGCTCTGCCCCACTCCCTCCCCCACCCCTCCCAAGTCAGAAGTACTGCTGCTGGCAGAGGCAGAGCAGCATGGTGCTCCAGGCAGGTGAGTTGCAGCAGTAAAAAATAAAATGTAATTAACTGTGTTTTTATTGTAATTTGAATTGCACCACTGTAAACAATGTAATAATGTTGATAGCCACTGAAAAATTCTGATAATATGATTTTTTTATGGAAAAAAATTGCCCAGGAACATGAACCAGACCAAACTGCTATTACACTTTGCAGTCACTGTTCTCTTTCATCTCACAGCCTTCCTCGTCTCTGGACCCAATCCACTGGTATTTCTTAAAGAAATGTATCTTCTCCAAGACAGACTTGTCATTTTTCAACTTTTAGTAAAATTCCAGGCAGTTCTCACCAAAATTCACTTTGATACTCAGCAAAGCAGCAATCATAGGTACACTGAGATGGCTCAAGTCTGCTGACAACAGTTTTTTCCCTGATACACAAAGAGCACGTTCAACTAAAAGCCAAATACTAACTGTTGGTATGACAGTACAGCTGAAATGATTTGAGTATCTCAACCCAACAGTTTTCTCATGAGATCTTTCTACCTCTGTTCTTTGTTTGCCTTCCACATAAATCCTCAAGGCACAAAATTAATCAAAAAGACCGTCAACATTTATCGGCCTGCTTAATGATTCAGCATCAAATCTCTTGTGTACAAACTCATATGACATCTCAAGATTACTCCATTCAGGGCAGAGGTCAAGGTTTGTCAAATCAAATGAGGAAGCACTATCAAAAGAATCTTCCCAAAGCGTCAGATAATCTGTGGCGCAGTCGTAAAATTGGAGGATGCATCTGAGCAAGTAATCTTTGTTTGTTTCTCCTAAGTGGCTCATTTCTTCTCCTGCATTAACTGTCACAAATTGCAACATTTTTCTGTTGACCAGTTTTGTCTTCAGTAATTGCAACTCTTGATGCTTCAGAAGCTGATGTAGACTGTCATTTCATGTGTTGGATAGCTTATGTAAAATTCTCCAACTGACTATGCACCAACAGCAACCAAAATTTCCTGCATTTATTTCTGAAGAAATTAAGAATCAGAGTTGAACATTTAAGCTAATTGATTACATATGCTTTCAAGGGCTCGTGCATTTCAAGAAGATGCTGTATTACTGGAAGCAATGACAAAACACGTGTGTTATTGTGCTGAAGCAGAATTTTATAGACAACATCAGCTTGGTCACAGAATTCATGCAATTAAATTACAGCAGAGATGGACAAAATATGGCCCATGGGCTGGATGTGGCCCATCAGGGGGCTTTGTCCAGTCAGCAGTGGGTCCCTTGGTCTTGCCTGGCCCAAGCACTGTCAGACAGTGGTGCATCCTTCCACCTCCTTGGTCCTGACTCCACAGCGCTGCAAACTAGTGCTGTGCAAAATCAGCCCTATTCAATTCAGATTTGGATTTGGCCCAAATCAGGGACAGTGATTTGATCCGTTGATCTGGATCACTGCCCCTGATTTGATTCAGCCAAATCCAAATCTGAAGATTCGATGCTGATTTGGTGAATCAGCAATTCGGACACAGGCACAGTTTTTAAAGTTTTTTTTTCTACATACCTTGAGGTAGCCGGCATGGCTCGTGATTGCTGCAGTGCTCGGGTGGATGGAGCATCCCACAGGAGTGCAGGGGACTCTCCAGCATGCTCAGCAGTGAACCCTGAAGTGGACCAGAATTATTTCCAGTGCACTTCTGGGTCTGCTGCCCCCCACTTTCCCCTAGCTCAGCAGTCAGTGACAGGGGGACCCCAGGTACCTCCCCAGACCCAGGAAGCACCAGTTGCCAAGCTGGAGGGGCGTAGCGGGTCCCCCCCATGCACTGCCTGGCAGACCCAGAACTGGACCGGAAGTGCTTCTGGTCCACTTCTGGGTCTGCTGCCGAGCATGCTGGGAGCCTCCCCCCTACCCCCCCAATGCTTCTGAGGGACGCTGCATCTGCCCCAGCACTGCAGCGTTCAGAGCCCCTGCTACCTAGAGGTATGTAGAAAAAACATTTAAAGCTGTATCTACGTCTGAGTCACCGAATCTCTCCGAATTGATTCAGAAGGTTCCAAATCGATTTAGAGAGATTAAAGGGTCCTCTGATTTGATTCAGATTTGGCCACTGAATTGGGCCAACTCTTCACCAAATTGAAGCAGGGACCGAAGCTTCGCACAGCCCTACTGCAAACTTGTATCTTGTGCAGTAGAGTCAGTCAGGGCCAGCCTTAGGGGTGGGCAATGTGGGTGACCTCCCAGGCCCGTTCTCTCTCCATCTCACACACACACAAGCAGCCCATCCTTAGGAGAAACCGGGTTGGGCATGTGAAGGCAAGGTCAGTGGCACCAAACTGGGACATTGGTTTGAATTTTCACCTACCAGCCAGGATGCTGAGCCAGCCTACGAAATCTGGAACTGTCTGGAAACCGGGATGTATGATCACCCTACTTATGCCTCAGATTGGAATTTGTGACGTTTCTGTTTGTTTCTTTAAAAAAAAATCGGAGTGTCGTCACACGGGCTGGGAGGCTGCTCCAATGTGCTGTAACTACACGTTGGAGCAGGCTTGATTAATCAAGTCTGCTGGACTGTGGTAATTACCACGCTCCAGCCAACCTCTGTGTCTCATGTATCAGTGTCCCTGCACTTCAAAATGGCAGAAGGGGCAATTTAACTAAAGCTTGCTTGACAAGCTTTAAATAAAGTGCTTGCGACAGCCGCTCTAATTAAAGCACCAACCCCTCCTCGGAGTACATGTAACGCTACACCTACACACAAACACATACAACTATATTATGACAATGTTAAGGCTGCAAAGGCAAGTGCTCCAAAGCAAATGCTGGAGTTACAGTTGCCTGTGCAGTAAATATGAAGTCAAAAGAGGTACTGGGTAGACAAAACATACTCTGATTCAGTCCTGTCTTTATTTTAACTGGTGAGGAGGCTTTTTGGCAAAGCAAAGGTCTGAATTTCAGACAGTGTTGCCCCTGCTTCATAATTAATGGTGTAGATTACTCTTTGCTAATAGTTAGTTAAGAGGACGTAGTGAATGTTATCCTTGCTCTCAACAAAAAAGCATGTATTTGGAAAATACTTACTTTTCCTCCTCCTTCTAGTAAATCTATATGTGGGGCAATCTGGTTGGAATTCCTATTTTTCAGCTGGTCCATTTTGGGCTTGAATGGCTCTGAGGTTTCACGTTGAAGATGGGAAACTTGCACTCTGTGGCTTAGGGTATGTGAATGTAGAAACCAGGGAATTTTCACTCTGACCCCAAATTATATAGTTCCAACATGTCTGATTTATTCAGACAGTGTCTGTGTCAGAATTGATCCATATAATACCAAGATAGATCTTTTTTTTGGCGGGTTCTCCTGACCATTGTATCTTGGAAAACACTAACTGAAGACAGAAAGCTTGAGTGAAAAGAAAAATGGTAATTGTACAGTAGGCCATTCCTAACATAACTTGTAAACTTAGAGACCTTGGACTTTTGTGATTTATTTATAATCTAGGGAAAATGCCTATGATTTAAATCAAAAGCCCAACAATTCAGCAATGGGCAATTAGGGGCATCAGTAAAATTAGACATTTCCAAGGAATGCCTTTTGTTTTCTTTCTATTATCTCTATTCACTGTTGAGCATTAAAGCCATATAACATATCTTACTCTGTTCTCTGACTTCTCTATTGGAAAGAAATCCAGTTTGCAATGTCAGATTGTAAAATTCTGAGCATTTATAAAGCCTACACTGAACAACTCATGTGCCATTTGACATCTTGTGTCGGAAGGCTATGGACATTACTGTACTTGCATGAATACAAGAGAACCCTGAATGTCATATGACTTCCCAATAGTTAGATTCTACACACAGAACATTTATAAGCTTATTATAATTTTCCATGTGTGGAATCTAATTAATGGAGGAGCATCTTAAATTCCCCACACACACTATTGCAGGTGGTGGGGGGAGAGGTAATGAGGGTGATGGTAATGGGACAGGCAGTGGCGGGGAGGGGAGGGAAGGGCAGGCAGTGAGAGAGGCAGGCACCTTGCCCTCTGCCACCTGCCCCCCCCACTTATCACCCACATTGTACCTCCCACTCCCCCACAGCCTCAGACTCCCCTGTTTCCCCTTTCCCTTGTTCTCCCTTTAATCCTGCTCTGTGCTGTTCTGCTCCCCACAGCCTCAGGTCCCTACCCTCCTTTCCTCCCATCTCCACCCCAAAGTCTCTCCCCCCACAACCTGTCCCTCACTCCCTTACCTTTGTTCCAAACCAGTAGCCTCAGTCCCAGTTACAGCACAGGGCATGGAGCATGGCTCCAGCTGGGCCCTATAGCAGTGGTGCAAAGCCAGCACTGCTGCTACAGGGCCGAGCAGAAATATGTGCTCCATGCTACAGGCTGTAGTGAGGACAGAGCCTGCTGGTGCTGAGCAAAAGTGAGGAGGAATAGGGAAAAGTGGTGTGTGGGACGGAAGCTAGGGGCTGCAGCGGAGCCGTGGCAGAGTGTGCAGAGGCAGCAACTGCTGCGTCAGCTCTGGCTCTGGCCCCAACCCTAGTTTGGGGCTGGAGCCACAGCAGCTGTCTACCTGAGCTACCCCTGCCCCTTCCCAGCATCATGCTTGTTTACAAGGCAAGGGGCTTTTTTCCTCATGTCAAATGGGGGAAAAAACCCCTCATCTTCTAATCGAGTTAATATGGTTAGTTGTTGGGTATAGGATTGCATCTTTCCAAGATAGTCAGTAGGCCTGTGCGAAGTGGCTAGTATTTGCTTTGGATTTGGATTTGGATTCAGCTGATTCGGGGGACAGTGGTTCAATTCGGTGATTCAAATCGCTGTCCAGATTCAATTCAGCTGAATCTGACTTGGAGATCTGGCTGCTGCCAAATCTCTGAATCAGCCAGACCTATCCCCCCTAGCCCAGCAATGGCTGCCCCGCCCACCCAAGCTCCCGGCTCTTTGGAAAAAAAAAAAAGGCCCGGAGCGCACCAGGTACTGCTGGGTGGGGGAAAATTTTCCAAAGATTCGGAGAGCTTTGAATCAATTTGGACCTTTTATATTGGTCCCCTGATTCAATTCGGATTCGGAGATTCAGCCACCGAATCGGGCCGAATCTCCTCGAAATCGAATCACCGCCTGAAGCTTCACACAGCCCTAATAGGTGATAATTATCTCCTTTCACTACAGTCAGTAGCCTGATATTTGAAACAGTATGTGAAAATAAGTCAGGCAGGAGATCAATTAGGTTATTTTTCTGGTCACTAGTTGAATTCCTGTCAAAAATCAAAACATTAATGATGTTCCCAGTGACTACAACAGTCAGTTCATACTAATTACTGCCTTGTATGCCCTCTCATGGTAAAGATTGGGTTTTTAAAGGCTAAGTCCAGACTTTCAGGGGTATTAGGGGGAGGTTAAATTGATTCAAAATGGTAGCCTGATATCAGGTAAGTTAGGATGGGTGGGGATAGCTGGTGGGGTCCAGCAGGCAGGAGGGGATCGGGGGTCTGCTGGGGAGGTGCAAACCATGGGTGTGGTGGGAGGGGCAGGCACGACACACGGGTGGGATAGAAGGGGCAAGTGTGTCCCGTGGGTGGGGTGGAAGGCAGGTGCACCCACAGGTGAGGTAGGGGGGCAGCATGACTTTTATTTAAAATTTGAAATTTAACTGCAAAATAAAAAACAGAAAAATATAAAATGCCCCAAGTAGTAAAAATACATTCTCAAAATTAAAAGGAAATATTTTAAGTTATTCAAAGAAATTGCTCCAATTATTCCAAAAAAAATTTTTTTTCAGATTTCTGAGGGTCACTTTTTGGTCCAGTTGAGGACAGAACATTTTTTGTATGTCTCAAAAATGTTGATGTGATAGGAAAACAGTTTCCTGCATAGTCCTTGTTCTGACAAATACATTTTTAGCTGCTGATGTAATTAATTGCTTTCATGAATGTGTTTATGTCTCCTGCCATTGGGTGATCTCAGTCTCTAGCATTAGAGAAATTTGTCTTGATCTCATGTGGTAAGACAACTGTTTTTTATACTAAAGCTCCTGGGTTCAATCCCCATTGAGGAAGGTGGCATTTCTTTCACTTAACCATGATTAATTACACTAAGACGTTTCGGCTCCAGTCCTGCTGAGGACAGAACCAACATATGCATAGCTTTATATGTGAATTGTGAACATGTCTGTGGTACAACCGGTGTACTTAGAATTTCACACGTGCTTAAGTCTTTGTAGGACGGAGGTCAGTGGCCCCCATCCCATGAAGTGCCAAGTCCCATCAACTGCCATTGAAGTCAGTGGGAAGGTGAGAGTGCTCTGTATGTCTCAGGTAGCATCTTGCAGAATATAGGTTTACATTACCGACCAATGGGTCTCAGCCTATGGCTCATGGAGCTACTTGTGTCAGAATGACGGAGCATCTGTCTGTGCACAAATAGCGACACTTCCTGCTGCAGTGACTGCAGCCCAGTTAGGGGTTATTTTAAGGTTTCCAGATGTTTTTCTGGCCAGCTGAATTGTTTCTCTGCACCTTATTTGGCTGCTTCATATTTTTATCAGGTTCACTAGCTATCAATTCCTCTGCGTTCAGATCTACAGATGATCCCCAAAGCAGAGAGGAAACTGCACATAAAAGACAGGGGTTTTGATGAGATGACCCTTAAGATCCCTTCCAACCCTATGATTCTGTGACATAAAAGCAAAGAAAAATTAATATAAGAAACCTTCTCACCAAACAAGCAGCCTAGGTACAAAAAGCAGGGGGAGAAGGGGTTCCAAGCAGTTAATGCAAATGTGCATATTAATGCAAATTTATTGTGATACTGCTTTGTTAATAGTGTTATTCTATTAATTGTTAATGTAATGTACACTCATATTACTGCAGTGAAGAAAGGAGCCTGGGGATGGGGCTCAGTAAGAAGCTATGTGGGCATCCAGATGTTGTCCAGAAAGTCCTGCTTATTTACAACGGTACACAGGAATGGCAGTCTAAATAAAATGCTTAAACCTACTCGAGCAATAATTTTTAACTTGTAATCACTAACACATTTTAAATATTTGCAAAGGGCTGTAGGTTGTTCTACTGGGCAATTGTGCAGACTTTTTAATAAGTAGATTTAAAGCTGTCATTGCAACAATGGTAGAATCACTAATACAAAAAAGAACACAAATTTATTATATCAGTCCTATAAACTTTATCAAAGTGCCCCCCTCCAGGCACACAGGGTTGTTATTAACTGTAAAATACAGGATTAATGTATCAAAATTGAGGGAAGAACAGAATCAAATAAAATAAATCATTCCAACTTGGTCAGATCTGGTTTTTTTTGGAAAGGGATATTAGCTTACCAGTGCTTCTTGCAGAACACCAATAACTGATGCTCATCTCCTTCACATAAGCATAAATCAGGGATCACACTAATGTGATACCATATTTCCCCATATACCACATGCACACCATTCCCCCAGATATTAGCTTTCCAAATTGGCTTACATAACTTCAGCAGGGAAGCTTATATTATTCCTGGAATGGAAACATGGAGATTTTGTAAAATTGATTTTGCTTTTTTTTCCCTTCACCCCGTTCTTCCCCGCTTTCCCCTGCAAATGGTGGAAGGGAGGAAGGGACAGAGTCTAGTCTTCAGGAGCAGCTCCAGGTTAAACCCTTTTAGAGCTAAACTGGAGCAGGGGCAAAGCCTACTCTTCAGGTTATTCATTTACCCTCCCTTTTCTGCCCAGGGAACAGCAGCCAATTCATTGGTGAAAATGTTAAAACTATAGCTTGTGTCTGACCAGGAAAGGAGGATTATTGAGCTACAGATTAGGAGCAGGGACACAGTCATTCAGCTGTAACTCTGGAAAAATGTTTTTTTTTCTTCATTCTTCCTTCCCAAAAGCAAGGTACATGTCTTACTTGGGGGCACATGTCATGCAAAAAAAATATATATAGTATTAGTCAGAGAGCAGAAACAGTTGCCAAGGGCTCCAGTCCCACAAGCACATGCACATGTGTGTAACTTAAACCATGTAGAAAGTCCAAGCAAACATGGGGCTGCTTGAATTCTTAGATGTACACAAGTACTTTATTTAGTCTCCTTGAAAATCCCAGCCATAAGGGAGTTTAGGTGCTCAGCTCACATTAAATTGGGCACCCAGGGTTCCTTGATGTGCAGGGAGCCGACTCCAATGCGCTGGATTTCCAGCGCGTCGGAGCAGGCTCAATTAATCGAGTCTGCTGGAGCATGGAAAATAACACGCTCCAGCAGCCTCCCACATCACATGTATCAGCGTCCCCATGCTGCAAAATGGCAGTGGAGTGCTTTGAACTAAAGCTCATTCGATGACTTTAATTCAAAGCACCCCACTGCCATTTTTCAGTGCCGGGGATGCTGATACACATGATATTCAGGCACTTTTAATTAGTGTGGCTCCCTAATGAAAGCCCCGCTCCTGGAGCACATGTAAAAATGCCCCAGCTTGCAAAGGCCTCTGAAAACTCTCAGTTTAAGTGGCTTGCTGACCAGAGGACTAAGTAGATAGCACTTTGCAGGTCTGAGCCCATAATGCTTGGCTGCTAGGCAAATTCAAGCTGACAAAGATGAAGCTTGACGTTCGGTTTGGCACTTGGATAACTTGGGCTCAGCTTACAATGTTACTGAAGTTCTTGCGATTTCAGTAATCAGCAATGGGCTAAATCCTCCAGCCACATCTCAGGCAAGATTCCAGTTTTGACATCAGGGGGAACCAGTCTTGTGTGGAGGCTCAGGGGTCTGGCTCTCTCGAGTAAAGAACTGAGGATACTTTTTTTTGGCTTCAGAACAACTGGAATGAGCAAAAAAGTAAATCTGAAGCTGCAGGGAAGTAAACTGTTGACGCGTTAGTTCTAAACATTTTATTGCTTTTCATTTCCATATTCAAAGCTTGGGGGAAAGTCTGTGTTTTCCATTTTTCTTTCTTGTAAAATAAAATATTTTCTAATTTTAAAAAATTAAGTCATTTTCAGCAACTATGTAACGTAGCTGAGAAATTTTAGAATTACTCTGACAACATTTGGGCCAAAATCAAGCTTCCTGAGATAAAAAGGGCAAAGCTGTTCAGAAGTTATTCTTAATTTTGGATGCCTCCCTGATTAAATAAAATACCTAGTTTGGGTCAGACTTTATATTCAGTTTCCATTTGTAAATAGTTCATAGAAGTTAGCAAGTAAACGGGGGTTATTTAACTGATAGAGATGGTTAAAGAATCCAACAAGCCAGTAAGTTACTTCTTACCACCTTTAATACCTTCCTCAGATGTACTTCTAACACAACACACACTTATGTTTGTATCATGCTTAAAACATCTTTTAATCACTGTTTCTGTATACATTTCTATAAACAGAACTTCAGGAAAGAGGTGGCCTGAATTTGAGACACCTTTACGGGGCCTGATTTTTAGAGCATAGGTGCTTGGTGCATTCTCTCGCTCTCTCTCACTCTCTCTCTCAAAATCAGGCCTTTCCAGAGAGGAAGCATAAAATATGGAGCCCTGAGGTATCACATGGGGATTTTGCTGGAAACATGAGTAGGAAGAGGGACTGGGGATCTTCCAGGTGGGGCCTTTGGTAGGGCTTCTGGCATTGTCCTAATACAGGTATCTCAAAACCTCTGACACAAAGAATGATTAGTCACTTTTGAAATTCTTGACTAAGCTGCCATTGACACCAATAGAAATCCCACAAGCAGAAATCCCACCAATAGAAATCCCACAAGCAGTGCCAATCATAAGTGTATGATTGGCACTGGCTCACGTTCTCTAAGAGGTGATATGAAAACTAAAGGCACAGTCTCCCCTATCGCACTTGGTCTTGGTCCAAAGACTGGGCTTAAGGGAATGCCTTAGTCTTGATAGATTCCAATATTATAATCATTTATCCACTTGAAGAATATTCAATTCCAGGAACTTGGAGTGCTTTACAACCATTAAGCCATATAGTGCCCTGAAAGCAAGGTATAATTGGAAGGTGTTATCTTCCCCACCTTACCAGGAAATTGAGATATTGAGAAGTGAAGTGACTTGTCCAAATCACCCAGCACCCCCCTTGGAAGAGCTGGGAATAGAACTCACATTCCTATTTTTATTCACCAACCACTAACACCACCTCTGTTTTTGTAACAAAAGGCAATTTTAGTTTCAGACGTCTGCATTTCCTTCTCATCTAGCTCATCTCCAACAGGATTCCTTCTCTTGAGAAAACTAGCCCTCCCTTTAGCTTTCCAAGAAGTGTGGTTTTCTAATTTTGTGTTTTATAGATATAGTAAGAATTGGGGGGGGGGGGGGGGGGGGCTTTTTTGCTCTTGAGACGAATGGTTTCCCCTGCCTGACAGAGCCATATTTATATTGGCATCACTAAAAGGCTTCCTATAACATTGAAGTGGCATCTTTGATTGTAATAATTCCTTTGCAGTGGACAGATTTTGCTTTTAAAGCCCATTCCCATTCTGTGCTGGTTTTGCATGTCTCTGTGCCTCCAGAACAAGGTTTATGCACTAACAAGAAAAATGACACATTTTCCTAATCAAAATTCATAAACTTCTTTGAAATCAGAATTTGCATGGAAGGAAGCCTGAGCCCTTCTTTCCAAACAATGGAAATTCACTGGTTCAGAGCTGGCAGAGCCTTCAAGCTATAGGACAGGGGTCAGATTCTGGTATATTATTCACACCAAGTAGGAACTTACTAACCAATGTACCAAGATTAATAGCCACACTTCTGCAGTAAAGCAGTACAGTGAACACCAGCAAAGATGATAGAGCAAAATTTAGAAATAGATATGACCTCCTGAGCATTCTTCTAGGCCTGCAGAATTGTTTCTAATTGTACATTTTGCAACTGTTTTTATACCATCCAGTTTTAAATTCTGTATTGTGAATTCCTGGACCTTAAAAGTGTTATCAGCCGATCAATGTAACACAGCCAAAATGGATTTAGAAACAAGAGCAGACAACACCAATTCTCTAAATCCCAAACTGAATACATAAGCACTGCCCATGATGAAATGGAGCAAGGAGACCCATGGGAGAAGTTGCTGCATCAGATAATGCTAAGGAGCATCACCATGCTAATGTGCCCTGCTTACTCAGTCCTGCCAACTCTTTCATATGTGCTGAAAACCCCCAAAAAGGACATGTAACTGTTTTTGGTGCAGGCCCAGGGAGGCCAGCACTAGTCTGAGAAGCTATGAGACATTTTTTCATTATGCTGTACATGGAAAGTTGGAGCAAATGAGCATGGTGGATTTTCATGATGGCACTTCCTAGCACTATTCAACATGATATAGATTTGCTTAAGGGCCCTTGCCTTTGCAGACAAGCACTATGTTTCTGTCCTGACGATTACAGAGGGTGGCAGACTGAAGCCCTCAAGAGGCTGCTTCAACATTGTACCAAGTGATACCCAGAAGCTTAAAGAAAATATTGGTGGGACACTTCTAGAAGAGGCACTGAAGGCCAGTTCCTTCCACTCCTAAGTTTTTGAGGCTTTTAAGAAAATTGCCGGGGCTATGCAGTGCCATTATTTCATCAAGAACAGACCACCACTCTGAGGCTGGGTATTTTGGGAGGGAAAATATTTACAAACCTGTTGGGTTTTTTCATGATTCTTTTTTCCTGACTTCAGTGAAATCAAAGACAAAACTTCCATTATTTTAAATGAGGCCTGGATTGCACCATTTACGTCTAGGACCCTCAGTTGTCAGTTGGCATCATGTCGTATAAAATTGTTAGATCACAACATATCATCCATTAAATAAAGACGAAGAAACATCCCTGAACGTTGTAGCTATCTCTTGTATTTATACAGTACCTTTCAAAAGGAAGGTTCACACACTATCTGGGAAAGCGGGTATATTGGTAGGGACCTACCGAATTCACGCCGGAAGTAGAGCGTGCGGTGGCTCCATTAATCTTGCATGTTTCCGCGTGCGCACCTCGCCCCTTGCACCCCCCCTGCTGATTAGCGGGGGACCCTACTGCTCCCTCTTGATGAGCAGGGAAGCTAAAACTGCAGTTTTAAACATGGCACCTTTTTGCCTCCCCGCTAGTCAGCAGCAAATAGCAGGGTCATCCGGGGCCCCTGGCCAGTCAGTAGTAGGAAGGAAAAATGGCACCATATTTAAAACCGTAGTTTTCACCTCCCCTCTAATCAAAAACAAGCTGCAAGCAGGGCCCCTCAATTTGGGGGGGGGGGGGGGGGGGGGGGGGGGGGGGGGTGCTGAGAAGTGGGGAGGAGTACATGGGGGAAGCCATGAATCTGGTAGGACCCTATTTATTGGGAACCTAAAAGTTTTCTTTAAAAAAGAGTAAATTTCTAACCCTCATGGTTGCAAAGAAACCTTGGAAAGGTGAAGCAACGTATCATAAAGGCTCAAGCCAAAAAGGAAAGGAAAGGAACCCAACACTGATTATTTTCCTTAAACCCCCATGATTTTTTAAAACAATGTCATGATTCTGGGACAGCCAGTATCATGCTTTTCTTAAAGTTCGGGACTGGCAAATTTGCTCTGTTACCACTCCTACCAGACCTGTCAGCCCCAGCACCACTAACAGCATTGCTGATGGCCAGCAGAGCATGCATGGGCAGAGAAGGAGAATGATGAAGTTTAATGGGAATCCACATCTTATTTTAGGCTAAGTATAAGTTGTAGCTCTTGGAAATTTGTAAGTAGAAAAACCAAATGACATTCAGTGACTAAAAATGTACCACTGCTTTGCCACCACAACCAGAATGGCATCTGCAAGAACCACCCGCTCTATCCCACAAAAGAAACATGACCCCAGCAGAATCCCCCTCACCAGACAAGGGAGAGCAGCCAGAGGTCAAGACATCCTCTAAGGACCTTGCTTTGCCACTGTAATATGGCAGGCACTCAGATACTATAGCAATGGGCACCAATACAAAACTCTAAATGAGCTGCTAGATTTCTCCTAACACGGAGAAGGAGCACAGTCCTGCACTGGAGCCAACTGTGTGCTACCCACACTGAGAAATCAGGCCAGCATTTCAGATTTAAAGCTGGTTTAGCTGAAAGAGAACTTGCCATTTTTCTGTTTCCCTATGGATTGATGCAGGAATCACTGGATGATTCCACGGGAGGAAATCAGATTAGATGATCATAATGATCTCTTCTCACCTAAAAATCTATGCATGTTGCACCACGTGAATTTAATTATGCTTAATGACCTTCATTTGTGAAATGTGCATTAAGTGACCGCACAGCAGAAGTAGAATTCCTTTTCAAACTTTCAGCTCGTCCTCTAGGCTTCTACATAGATACTGCAGGGCTACTTCCCCCACAAAATACCATATTTCCTCATATAAAGCATACACAAAATACAGCAGCTTGGAAGTTTAGTGAACATTGTATGTGAAAAATAGGGTAAGAGCAGTTTATGCCAGTTAGGAGAAAAAGTGAATGTAAAATATTCACACAGAGACTTGAAGAGTGAGCAGGTGTGGCTCCTTATCTGTTGCTACTCAGGGCATGTCTACAGATGCACTTTAATGAGCATTAGCCTATTTTAATACTCTTTAAAACATCATTAAAAAAACCTGTGTTCTTAAATGCATATTAAAATAGGCTAATGTGCATTCTTCAAGTATCCCTCAGTACGAGGATGATGTCTGCTGAGGGGGAGATTATTGGTGAGTTTTAAGATGGCTAAGGAGTCCAATCCATGATCTGCAAGTTTTTTCCACAGATATGACAGGTGGTGCCTTGTGGTGGGGCACAGCTGTTGGTCAGGATGTTATATGCTCTACTTCCCACACTGCTGTTTCTGGCTTCCTGAGCAAAACAGTTCTCTTCAAAGTGGGCTGTAGCTTGATGTACGGTGCGCTGCCCTTGAGACCTGTTACCAGCCAGCACTTCCCAGTCTGTAAGGTTGACGCCAGCCTTCTTAAGGTATGCTTTCAGGATGTCCTTAATAGGACTTGCTTCAGGAGATGAGGGTCAGCCATCCGCACACAGTGGCCAGCCCAGAGGAGTAGATGTTTCATGATCTTTACCTCAATGCTGGTTATGTTAGCTATAAAGAGGACGCTGGCATCGGTGCAGTGGTTCATAGATTCATAGATGTTAGGGTCAGAAGGGACCTCAACAGATCATCGAGTCCAACCCCCTGAATAGGCAGGAAAGAGGGCTGGGGT
>NW_005842465.1:204332-229895 GCF_000455745.1 Alligator sinensis
TCTGCTGATGCACGATAAAGTGCCATTAGCTTTTCTGATGGCTTCATCACACTGCCGACTCATGTTCATCTTGGAGTCCACTAGGACTCCAAGATAACTTTCCGCTTCCGTTCTATCGACCAGGTCATTTCCTAGGCAGTAGGTATGCTGGACATTTTTCCTCCCTAGGTGCAGCACTTTGCATTTCTCCTTGTTGAACTGCATTCTATTGTTTTCTGCCCATTTGTCCAACCCGTCCAGGTCTGCCTGTAGTTGTTCTCTGCCCTCCAGTGTGTCCACTTCTCCTGACAGTTTTATATCATCGGCAAACTTGGACAGAATACACTTCACTCCCTCGTCCAAGTCACTGATGAAGACATTGAAGAGTATCGGTACAAGGACTGAGCCCTGCGGGACCCCACTGCCCACATCCTTCCAGGTTGATACCGACCCATCCACCACCACTCTCTGGGTATGACCCTCTAGCCAATTTGCCACCCACCGGACTGTGTAATCATCCACTGGACTGTGTAATCATCCAAGTCACAGCCTCTTAACTTGTTCACCAGTATGGATTAGGATACCTTATCAAAGGCCTTCCTGAAGCCTAAGTAGACAATGTCAACCCCTACTCCTGCGTCCAGGCGTTTTGTAACCTGGTCGTAAAAAGAGACTAGATTAGTCAGGCATGATCTACCTGCTACGAACCTGTGCTGGTTTCCCCTCAGCATAATTTTTCCTGCTGGGCTCTTGCATATATGAGCCTTAATAATCTTTTCAAAGACTTCAAATCTTTTCCAAGGATGGAGGTGAGACTGACTGACCTATAGTTGCCTGGATCCTCTTTCCTCCCCTTCTTGAAAATAGGGACCACATTGGCCCTTTTCCAATCCTCCGGGACCTGGCCCGTGTGCCACGAGTGCTCAAATATTCTTGCCAGTGGCTGTGCAATGACATCAACCAGTGCCTTCAGTACCCTTGGATGGAGTTCATCTGCGCCTGCTGACTTAAACGCATCCTGTTCTTCCAAGTGACTCCACTTAGACCTGCAACATCTCAGGGTCTACGCTTGGTAGTCTGGTGCCCTGCTGTTGTCTCTCTACAATCCCATTATGAGACTTGTCTTGCCCCTCATTTAGGAACACTGAGGCAAAGAACTCATTGAGGAGTTCAGCCTTGTCCCCCCTGTCTGTGACCAATTGCTTTGGTCCATTCAGTAGCGGTCCTATTCCACCCTGGGCCTTTCTTTTACTCCCTATATAGCTGAAAAACAATTTTTTGTTATCCTTAACTTGGGATGCCATCCTCAGCTCCATGGTAGCTTTGGCCTTTCTAAATGCCTCCCTACAACCGCGAGCGGAGGAGGCATACTACTCTTTAGTAATCTCTCCCTGTTTCCACGGCTTATATGCCCCCCTTTTTGCCCTTAGGCTGCTCTGGATTTCTCTGGTCAGCCAGGGAAGCCTCTTGGCCCCTCTCCTCCCTTTCCCCCACATTGGGATCATCTCCCTCTGTGCTCAAAGGATCGTTTCCTTAAGGCACAGCCACCTTTCCTGGGCTCCCATCTCACCAAATCTCTTACTCTGCAGTGCGTCATTGAGTAAACACCTGAGCTAGCTGAAGTCAGCCTTCCTAAAGTCTAGCACTTCCACCCTACTAGTTACCTTACCCACTCTACACCTTATGATGAATTCTATTATTTGGTGATCACTGTCCCCCAGGTGACCACTGATCTGTAGGTCCTCTACCATGTCATCCCCTGTTGCCAATACCAGGTTCAGTAAGGCATTCCCCCTAGTGGGACCATGTACCTCTTGCGTCAGGTGGAGGTCCTGTACGCAGGATAGGAACCTGCGTGAATGGTGAGAATTTGCTGTCTGTGTCTCTCAGCAGATGTCAGGGTAGTTTATGTCCCCCATGACTACCGCCTCCCTAGCCTTTATGATCTCTAAGAGCTATCTCAGGAGTTCTGAATCTAGTTCTTCCCCTTGGTGTGGGGGTCTATAGCAGACCCCTACCACCAAATCTCTTTCCCCTTGTCCTCCATGTATCCTAACCCACAATCCTTCTACTTTCTCCTCCCATTCCATTTTGATAAGGGTCGATGTATAACGCTCCTTGACATAGAGCACAACCCCTCCCTCTCTCCTCCCTACTCTATCCTTTCTGTACAGCTTATAGCTCTAAATGTGTGCAGTCGTGGGTAGAGACCCACCAGGTTTCTGTTAACCCCACTAAGTTGTAAGTGTTTTCTGCAAGCAGGAGTGCTAGTTCATTCTGCTTGTTCCCCATGCTCCTAGCATTGGTGTATAGGCACTTGAGCCCTGTGACTGGTGCCTTTATTGCCCCCCTGGCTCTGATGCCCAATGAGCCCCTTATTCCTTACCTGCTTATTGCTTACCTATGCTGTACTGCTGGCCGTCCCATGGATTGCAGGTTCCTGATTTTCTCCTTCTTCTGCCTCCCCGTCCCCCGTCTGAGCTAGTTTAAAGCCCGACGTAGGAGATCAGCCAACCTGTTGGAGAAAAGACTTTTACCTTTTGCTGAGAGGTGAAATCCATCATGACCCAGGAAGTCCCTTGCCAGGAAGTGTGGGTCATGGTCCAGGAAGCCAAATCCTGCACTATGGCACCAACTCCTGAGCCGCAGGTTGACCTCTTGGATGCAGGCGCTATGATGCCTACTGCAACTTCTGACCGGGAGAATGGACAAGAAGACCACCTGCACCCCCATCTCTCTAAGCCTGGCCCTCAGAGCCCTGTAGTCACCCATGGCATGGTCAGGACTACTCCTGGCTGTGTCATTGGTCCCCACATGGATGAGGACCATGGGATAGTAGTCTGATGGTCTTCCCATCTAATGCAAAGGATCTTCCAGAGGCAACACTGATGGAGCCATTCCAGGTGCTTAAGAGGGCTTTGACATGTCACTCACAACTCACATACATAGAGGAGTGTGGAGATAACCACTGCATTGTAGACCAGGATCTTATTTTACATCTGCAGATCTTGACCAGCAAAGACACAGCAAAGCAGCTTTCCAAAGGAATGCTGGCACAGTGAATCCTATGCTTGATTTCTACATGAAGACTGATTGACTGGGAGAGGTGGCTGCCAAGGTATGGGAAATACTTGATGTTTTCCAGGGGCTCTCCACCAATGGTTATTTGTAGGGGCAGGGGGCAGCTTATGCTGGGGAAGGCTGATGGAGCACCTTGGTCTTCCCAGTATTAAGGGAGAGTCCCACGCTATGATAGGCACCTGAAAAAAGGTCAAGGACTGTAGATCGGTCTCAGTGTGTGTGAAGATAACACAGTCATCAGCGGACTGAAGGTCAGTGATACATTACTGAGGGTTGCTGACCTTTAGTAATGCACATTAAGTGTCACTTAAAAACTGTCCTCTTTAGTTAATTCACATCAAGACTGGTTAATGTGCATTTTCCTCACAATGGAGGTACTAGATTTAATGTGCATTAACTAAAGTGTGCTAATGCACATGTAGATGTGCCCACTTATTACAAGGAAAGATTATTTTTCTTTCTCCGCTTTTCAAAAACAAAGAGAATATTTTGTTCTGGGGTATGCTTTTTGCAAGAAGACATGCTATTTCCTAGCAGGTAGAGTGATGTCACATAAGCTAATGGTCTTCAATTATGCCTTCCCACTTACAAAAGTTGAAAGCTTAACCTACACAGGTTTATAGATATTGAGAACTATTCTTTCACCACCCAAAGACACATAATATGGTAGAAAGTTTCTTATTTTTGATTCCCCATATTGAGTCAGTATTTAATAAAGCAGGGAGTCATAGTTCCTCTCTACGATTCTGCTCAGGTACTGAAGCACCACCTGCTCAGTACAGTTTGGCCCCAGACCTAGCAAGGCCAAAACTCCTCCAGCATCTGTCCAAGGCAACTTCTCTTGTAAGGAGGCAGTGGAAGCCATATACATTCATATTCACAGCCCTGTGATAGCATAAGCAGAATAATGCTGTTTAAGCTTTGATGTGGGAGCAGGGTTGATTTCTGCCAAGGAAAAGAAAAGATTGTGGAGAGGGAAGTGCTGCAGATCAGACCCCAGGAAGAAGGCAGTAGATGGAGGATTAGTTGCAGAGAGAAGAGTAGCAGGTATTAATGCCACTAGCAAAGGGGAAAATAAGAAGTCTAGCTTGAGGTTAAAGACGACATTATATCTGGAGAAAGGGGTCACATGAAGGCAAGAGCTAAAAACAGAAAAGTATTGGCCTGTGAGAAAAACCTCACCTTCCTGGACTGAGCCCTTTGGGTAAGGTTGTGTGAAGTGCCCAACACACACTTTGGTACTACCTGATCATTTACTTGTTATATGTCAATAGCATCCAACAGTCACAAAACAGGACTGGGCCCCATTTTACTAAGTTCTGTCCAGACACAAAGCAAGACACGGTCCCTACCATAAAGAGATTGCAGTAGGAGGACCAAATTCTTAGCTGGTGTCAGTCAATGGGACTCCAAATATTGGTTTTCATCCTTAGGGACCCCAAAGCCCTTCACAACCACAGACTCACATCACCTACCAGGATGTATAGTTCACAAACATTTATGACCAGGAGTGCAAAAGAACTGAATTAATAGGAGGAGTTTAGGATGGCAGGAGAGTTTCCCAATATTGGGATTTGATTAGGGTTAACTTTTCTTCTACTGCAAGAAGGTCCCTGAAAGGTTTTGTTGGGTTGGGATTTAGTGTAGGCTAGCTCAGTTGGTAGAGCATGAGCCTCTTAATCTCAGGGTCATGAATTCAAGCCCCACGTTGGGCATGTGGTACCTTTATGCTTAGTTGGCTAGCATTGTATTTTCTTTAACCTAGTCGCATTCCCCTTCTCACCCCCATCCCTCTTATATTAGTCCCTCTCTCTGGCACTCTGTATTTCCCTACTGGCTTTGTCATCTTTTTGGTTCATGACTCTTAACATCCACTAATAAAATTAATTCTGTCCCTTCTACAGTTGGCTGGGCCATCCCTTGGGCAAGCCTCCACTGCAATCAGAGGTATGATTGCAGCACTTGTAGCCACACCCAAAGCTAACCTTATCTAATTATCAAATGGAGTTTACCTTAATCTAACTAGCTCAAGTCCCAATAACAGCATAGTCATAGCAGCAGTGGGATCAGTACAGGGGATATAAGCTCACCAGGGACTCTCAGTACTGGGACTTCTAGCCACGCTGAACTCTGTGGGCAGGGCGCTGCGATGCTTGTAGTTGTATAAGTGGCAAAATGCACGTCAGCACTGAGAAAATGGTGGCAGTGCACTATGAACTAAAACACATCAGAGATGCTTTAGTTCAGAAGTGCACCGCCACCATTTTCTGCACACTGACACGCATTTTGCCTCTTATACAACTGCGTGCGGCACAGTGCAGTTCACCTCGGCTCGTGTGTGGAGCAGACTTGATTAATCAAGTCTACTCCAAGTGGCAGATCTCCGGTGTGTCATGGACAGAAAAGTATGTGTATAAATACCCTGTGTCAGCTGCGTCCTTGCTACTGGGAGGCTGAACTAGCTAGGGTCAAACTAGTCTGCATATGTCTGCCTATGCTTCAATCACACCTCTGATTGCAGTATGTACGTCCTGAGAGAGACTGATGAATTTGCTTGCCTGCAGATCTTAAAGGAGTCTCTCTACTGTCCAAGGTGAAGGATCTAAGTTAGTTAGAAGTGCAACCTACTGAGGGAGAAAGGCAAAAAGCAGTCAGAGCCAGACAGAACGCATACACTGCTCTCTCTACAGCATGTTGGTACACCAGGCACTCTGCAATGCACATGAATTGTCTGGTCATAGCATACAATGCAGACACCAGTCAGAGTTAACATACAGAGCAGTTTTTTTCTCTCTGGAGCAGAGAGAAGGAAATGATCTTTAAAAATACAGAGATGATGAGGAAATGATTAAGAAATGCCAGGGTCTTCATGAACTTGTACATTGCGGCAAGCCCTGTAACCATAATATGCAATCAACTGTTTAATGTCTGTCTGCATTTATCTAAGTAGGTTACTTACCAGTAATTCCAAAGCCAATTTTTGCTGACATCAGTAAATTAATAAAGATCTGCCTGCTTAAACATCCTCGTAAGGGAAGGTATAATAGATTGTTCTGGGTTTATGCAGCTAATTGGATTAGAGAGAAATAATATTATGATTCTGGAGTAATGAGTTACCAAATCAGTTGCTCCTGGCAGAAAGGGCTGCAGAGGCATTATGACAGTGAGAGCACAGTCTCTTTGCAAAATCTCACTCTGTGTTTGACTGGGAACCAATGACATGCCTTGGGTGTGGGGAAAAAAGCCCCTGGGTTAATACTGATCTCATGTGCAAATGGAGAATAAAAGTGCAACTCCTTTGTACAACCACCTGATTTTCATTGGGTTCATTTAGATCAGGATCAGGCCTCATGAGTTTCCTTTAATTTAGTATATATTCTGACATCCCCAAGACTGTAGACCAGGGGTATGCAATTATTTGGGCTGGTGGGCCACTTGATGAGTTTTGGTGAGCTTGTTAAGGGCCACACCTCTCTGTCTCTCTCTCTCTCTCTCTCTAGACTAGCAGCTGCTGTATCCATACTTGAGGCGGGGGCAGGGTGTGCTACAACTGCGGGTAGGTTCGGGGTTCTGATTGTATGCGGGTGGCAGCCCCGGTCCAGAGACACAGTACCTGGCATGTCAGAAACAGCCTTAGCCACCCAGCATGTTGGATCCAGCCCGCGGGCCATATTGTGCCCACCCCTACTGTAGACCATGCCCCTCTGGAGATCACATTTCCTGCACAGAGGCAGCATTAGAATGTGATCTTTCAGTTCTGCTGTTTGCTTTTCCCATGCACAGTCTATAGTAAACCTGCTGCTTGAAAATTAAAGGACTTCTTGCCACATAGGATTCTGGCTGCAGTGGACTGCACCTCACTTGCATATGGCACAAATTCAAAACCACTCACAGCTTATTCTCACAACACTACCAAAAGCCACAAGTACTCATATCATCTGTTATTTGCATTTTACAGGTAAGCTGATGCAGAGAGGTGAAATGCGCTGGCCCATTCGTAAAGTGACAAGTAGCCAGTAATAAAACCAAGGAATCTGAACTCTTGGTTCCTTGCTATTACTATAGGCCACACGCTCTCAAATTGACAGGACCACAAGTCAGGATTCCTGCCTCCCAGCCCCCTGATTTGATTACTAAACCAACAGGCCAGCAATACCCAACCCAGCACAAAGAAATGTTTCATGAACATCCATTTTTAAGTTAATAATAAAAATAAATAGACATAATGACCTGCGTTGATTATTGACTGCTATCATTAAAGGTAAAATAGCAAATCATTATTTCCAGTGTTGTTCTCAAGCTTGATATGGGAGTTTGCTTTAACGTAATACTCAGCATTAGGAAACATGATAATGCTTTAAGTGTATGTCTCAAAGCTTTCATTTCAGCAGTCATGAAAGTTATTATCAACAGGACAAGTACTCATAAAATTTCACAGCAATCTAAGGGTTATTCATGCACAGACTTGAATCATAAGTCCACACACCCCAGATATCTGGATTCTGGTCATAGACTATACATTCAAGGCTATTTTTCAAACACACTGCAGGTTAAAATTAGGTAGTTCATAATTTACTAGTCA
Source organism: Alligator sinensis (assembly GCF_000455745.1). NCBI lineage: Eukaryota > Metazoa > Chordata > Crocodylia > Alligatoridae > Alligator > Alligator sinensis. Next base: position 211,975 of record NW_005842465.1, read on the forward strand.
CACAATCAGCATTAATTGCTAACTTTCCCTTGTGGAATAAAAAGAAAAGTAACAAAAGCTCCTTTAGGAGAATGGTAGCTAATTCACAGATTTCTGTTATTAACATTTTCTCTCTTTGGAAGTGTGATTGTTCCAAATATACATTGTTATCAGCAGCGCTCTCACAGGAAAGGTTTGTAATGCCTTCTAGTTATGTGTGTGCATGTACATATATGCCTGTATAATTTGGATGCGTTCTGTTTAAAAATATTTCATAAGCTTTGAAAACACTTCTGCTGAAAGGACATTTATTGCTGTCTCATTCACACAGGAGCTATCATGTGACATATTTTTCATATCTCACTGGAACTCTTTATACATATACCGAGTTTCTGGGGAAAATATTTCCCAGAAACTTCTGGTGGCCATTTATGATGAATTGGTAGAAGATGTTTAATTTAAATAAGTAGCTTTCATAAAGGAAGCTCTGTAGAGTTTTTGGACTGTTGTCAAAGAATTTCAGCTTAAAGGACATACTATTAAATGCACATAAAACACCTTGAAAGCTGCGTAGTCCTTCACCTTTTTCTTGGCAGTGCAAAGAGCCCTGATGGCAAAAGACACATGGGAAAGCTCCTTATTTTCCATGGTAGAGGACCTTCTGTTCATTTGAGCTTGGTGTAAATGAGGTAGTGTCAGGAAAAATGTGATCCTACAGTTATTCACTCATGTTGAACTTAGCAGTTTCCAGGGAGTCAATGTCAGTTGCTGCCTGAAAAGGATTTTTTTCCCACCAAATGTGAAAATTATGGCCTAGCATAATGAAAAAAAAAATGTCCTTGTTCATTCATTTTGAGTGCTGTTCCTTCATGCTGGAGGAGCATCACAAAGTCCTGAAAAGACTAAGTTAGTGGGCCACATAAGTTACTGATTTTTCTTTACCAAATGTTGGGCTTCCGTGATGTGGTGGTCTTTTGTACCTGAATAGATTAAATTGTTATTCAGGACAGGAACTGTTTCGATTACAAATTGCTTACAGACTACATCATGATGATGGTGTCTTTGAAAGTACACTTGCTATATAATTAACCATCTCCAGATTATTTAAAATGGTTGAGTGGACTATCTATTTTGAAAAGAACTTGGTGAGGTAATCAACTGTGTTGCTTTGCCAAGGATATTACACTATATAATCAACACACAAAACCCTCTTTCCTGTTCTAGATGCATGCAGCAAAATGCAACTTTATTTAATTTCTTTTTGAGATTGTGATTGTAATTTCTACCTGGCCATGTGAAACCTTATCTTGGGTTAATATGCAGCATCTTTTAGGAGCAAACAGCAGATAACAGCACATCATAGCACCCCATTGGCTGCCCAATGGTCTCCAAACAACACCAAGGTCCAGCTTCTTTAAAGCCACTGAAAGTGCTGAAGTTGAACTGTCTTCCCTTGGACTCCACTGTCCTCCCTTGGGACTACACCTTTTTCTCTCCAGCTTTCTCAGACCTTCACTTTTTCTCCTCTGGCCCAGTCATCCACACTTACAACCAAACTGTTGATCTTACAGTGCCTAACAAGGACTATGAGCTTAGTTGATCCCAGAGTGAACACGTCCAGCCCTTGGGAGGGAGGGGGTGCAGTCTGGAGCTTCTTCCCAGATCAGAATGCAGCCAAATTTGACCCCTTCAAAAATATAATCCAGGACCCAGTTTTCAGCACAAACTTTTCTCCAATACTCTAATGCAGGACTGGGCAACTGTTTCAGCTGGAGGGCCACTTAATGAGTTCTGGTGAGCTGTTGAGGGCCATACATGTAAACTCTTATGGAAGATATACTTTTAACAACTTAGAGATTAAAAAAACATATCATATACTAAAAACCAAACATCTACTATAACGTATTTTCATTTTATTTCAAAAAATAAAGTTTGTCCTGATTTATGTGTTTTGAGTAGTGTATATAGAGGCAATTGCATAATAGCTCAAAATAAAGTCTCATTCTTATATATTGTGCATGTGTGGATCTGTGGGGGTGTATATGTGTGGATGAGGGGCTGCCTGAGTGCTAGGTCCTGAGAGCTGGTTGGGGATGAGGGAGGAGGTGGGGCCAGGAGCGCCCAGGCAGTGCAGATGCAGGTGCAGATGCAGTCCATGACTGCCCCTGCAGCACTCCTAACGAGGCTGAACCCCACCCTCTCCCACCCAGGGTAGCTCACACCATGCTCCCACCTGCACCCATCAGCCCTGGCTCCGGCCCCAGCCCTGGCCCCGGCCAGTGTGCACTGCTTCCCAGCAAGGCGGCTTTCAGTGCAGCTGCAGATACTGCTCCCCCTGCCTCCAAAAGCTCCTCCTCCTCCTCCTGCCCCTCCTGTGCTTCTCCAGGCATGGGGAGAAACTTCAGCTGGGAGGCTCCTGCCCCAGTGTGTGGGGCTCTAGCTCCCAGCCACCTTCCACCCACTTGGCCACCTGCAGGTGGCTGCTTATTGCGTTGGGTGGGTGGAGTGGGTTGAAAGTGGCTGGGAGCTGGAACTAGAGCTCTACCTGCTGGAGCAGGAACCACCCAGTTGCAGCTCCCCGCCCTCATCCAGAGTGGTGTAGTAAGGGCAGGAAGTGCCACTGGAGGTGGGGGGAGCCAAGACATGCCTGGGTAGCTACAGCCACGCCAGGAGCAGCTCCATTGGGAAGCTGTGCTCACTAGCCAGGGCCAGGCCTGCAAGCACGGGCAGGAGCATGGCACAGGTAGGAGCGGATGGGGCTTGGCCCCATGCAGAGCACAATTGAGGCAGCTGGGCTGGATATAATCAATTGGTGGTTGCCCACCTGCGGGCCAGATCCAGCCCACAGGCCACATTTTGTCCAGCCCTGCTGTAATGAGATCTACTCAATCTCAGGATTTTCTTGAACACTTATCACAATATTTAAATTTTGGCACCTTTAGTCATAGCTATGTTTAAAAATAGCCTTGTCTGAAAGAGATGACTCCAGCTAAGGAGGGCCCTTTGTGCATAAATGCTGTGCAGTTCTCAACAGAGTGACATTCAGCTGTGCTTGTGTGTTTTGAGGGTTTAGATAGAGTGTTAGTACATGAACTTTGCATTGAACACCTGCAGCAGGGCGAATGAATCTTTGTGGTTGTATCTGGCACGTAGAGATCATGGCAACAAGCTTGTACTCCTTACTCAATACTTCATGCCCCAGATGGTTTAGAGACATCCCCAGTTATAGAAGTAGGAGAGCAGGGAAGCGAGAGAGAATGGTACTTGTAGGTGAGATGTGGAGAGGCAAAAGGGTCTGTGAAATGAAAAGAAATAGTCAAAGGCAGACAGGAAACAGGTCTTGTAGCAAAAGCAGTAAAAGAACAGGGAGGAAGTTAGAGCTACGAAGAGGAAGGGGAGCATAGTTTCATAGATTCATAGTGCTTAGGGTCGGAAGGGACCTAAACAGATCATCAGGTCCGACTCCCTGCCCTGGGCAGGAATGGGTGCCGCAGTCATATTACCCCAGCCAGATCATATCACCCCAGCCAAATATTTGTCCAGCAGAGATGGGCAAACCCTAGGAAGCAGTTCAGTTCTGAACAGAAAGCTGAAATAAATACTCCCATTAATGCCTATGGGCCTGTGATATTCCCCCAAAAGATTCACGTGGAATAGGAGGTAGACTCTGAATTTGATGCAGGCAAATGGTTTCCTTTCCTCCTGGTCAGTTCCTGTTTGCTAAAACCAGCGCCCCAGGTGAACATTACACACAAGACACATTTAACCAGTTAATTGCACTTTAAGGGGATAAGCCTCCCACATGTTCAGGGGATACATGGCACAATAAAACAGCAAACAAGCTAAAAAGTTATTCCACAAAATATGTGAAATAACTTTGTGTCCAGTTTCTATTGTCCTTTAAACTGAACATGTGGCAGAGACCATCCTGGGGCTCAAGCCCCAGAGCAGTCCTGATCAGCTGACTGTTGGCTGTCAGGGACTGCATCAGATTTCAAACCCCAGGACAGTCCTTGTCAGCTGACGATCAGTTGATAGGAACTGCCTTGGGCCTTGAATCCCTGGTGTGGCCCCTGCCAGCCAACAGCAGATCAGGATGGCCCCAGGGGTTGGAACCTGGTCCTGCTGATAATCAGCTGATTGGGATCACTCCAGGGTTTGAGCCTTGGGTCAGTCCTGTTAGCAACCAGCTGATCATCAGCTGGCTCTGGGGACCACACATGGGCTCAAACCTGCACCATGGGTCCACAGAGCCAACCAGCAATCAGCTAATCATTGGGCACCCAACTTGCCAGTACAGACAGAGCCTGAGATCATGATGGTTCCCCTTTCACTGGCGATATGGCATGATTGGGATCTGATCCCACAATTGCACCTCCTGCCATGTGTGTGACATGGCCAGAGGCATGATTATTAGGATCATGGATTAGATCCCATGGTACCTTCAAATGACCATCTGCCAGGGGCCTCAGAGTGACAGGGACTCTCTAGCATGATCTTTTCGTGTCCTGGAGAGATACTATAGAAAGGTAACCAAGCAGAACAGGAATGGGCACTTCAGCTTTGAAGGTCTGATGTTCTTTTGGGACGTACATTCATGTAAGCATAGACTGTAACAGGATATGAGAATCAAGGGATTGAATCTGGGGAGTCACACACAGGAACTGTGGATTCATTACCCTGCTTCCCCTAACCTCTGTCACCTGGGTATCACTACTTCCATTTTGAGCTATGGAAAATAGATAGAGCCCTGCTTGAGGATTTGGAAAGTGTCTCACACATTGTCACAAATAACAACCCACACTATCACTAAGAGAAGTTACTGCCCCAACTTCAATGTCCCCAGCCTGGCAATTTTAAAATAGACCCAGTTTCACATGTATTAACCAGTGCAGGTTAACAAATGTTGGTGCCCAGGAGAATAAAAGGCAACTTAACAACTGGCCACCATAATTCTAAACAGTCATTTGCTTAATTAGTATTCTGTTCAGTTTGACACCAGGGACTCATTCAGTAGCTTTGCAAAATTCAATAGAAGCAGGCTTCCAACAAACATGGATCAGAGAATATATCTGAAAGGGACACCGGCACTGTGCTTTGTTTGGAAAAGCAAGGTAAATGGAAGGAAACTTAATCTCTCTCCATTCCAAAAGCCAGTGTCCTACTGGCTAAATACTCTTGCTTCAAATCCAAAAATAATCAACACTTGTGGTTAGCTTCAAACTGGACTTGTATTTCCATTAGTAAAGGACTAAGTGCTAGATCCTCTGTGGGTCTGCTCTGATTTATGCCACTGGAGAATCTGGTCTTAACTAACTAAAAACTTATTCCCCTGCTGGGATGTGGCTCCATGAGATCTGGATCTAAATCAAGTCTGCTGCTTTGATTTTAGACTTCTTGTGAAAAAAAAGAAATATAATACTGCTCAGATCATTCAAGGACTGCATGCCAAAGACTTAGGCCTGACCCCTCTTACAGGTGGTAAAGCAGAGCTGTATCACACACCAACACTTAGACCACACTGCTTGAATGGAAATAACCTTCCTTCACCAGCACCTGGAAGGACTGGACAGTGCTACCCTCCATCAGGATAGGGTATAGAGGGGAAATATGAATCCCACTGCTCTTTGTACATTCAGGAAGCTGCACAGATGGCTTTCTGATTTGTGCATGCCCAAGTGATTGGGATATCAATGATACAGGGCTCCCCACTCTGCTTTCACCCTTAAGGTACTGGCCACAGAGGAGAAAACTGGTGTAAGTCTCCTCCCTTTCCCATCCAACTGCTGGAAGTAGGTGACAACAGGGAAGAATAGTGTCTGTCTTTGGTATAACTTTACGGATTTGGCATCAACCACTTTGCATACACACGCAGTAGTTCTGTGATCTGTCTGGCATCTTCTCCAGCTTTAATCAATCTGTGTTGGAAGTCACATAACTGTTCTGGGATGGTTTATACTGGCATAAGTTTCATGTAAATGCATTCCTATTTTTTGATAGATTTACTGCTTCTGGCAGCCTTGCCACTGGTATTGCACCCAATGTTGCTCTGTATCTGGATCATATTGTCCTTTTAAATGTGTATGCTCCATTGTTCCAAGATTGTCTTGGTTAGATGTCAACACCCCAAAGCCTATGAGTTGCCTCCTTTTCTGCTCTCTCTGCTGGTGGAGAGTCAGATGACAGCTAGCATCTCCAACCAATCCCTCTGTTGAGGACTATAAGTGGCTGGTGTTAGGGTCATCTGAGGTCACAGGACACCAAGCTTTTCTTGCCTTACTTATGCTACATGCTACCCTGTTGTATCTCAGGCCATTCTCAATCTAAGCCTCTTAATGAATAGCTCTTTGCATTGTACCGGGTCTTCCAAACAACTTCTTTCAATATTAGCAACATTTTCCTTCCAGTGACAGATTTCTGGGCTAACCAGTCAGTTAGATTTCTTGAAATTAAACTTATAGAAAAGAAAAAAAGAAAAAATATATTTTCACAAAGCTACTTACAGTCTAGATTATTTGGAAGTAGAAATCCTAGAAAAAACAATCCCTGTGACTGACTGATTCCCTATGGGGCTTTGTCTGCCTCATTAGTTTCTGCCTGACATCAGTTGGCTCAACTTTCATTGTAGAGTTTGAATACCAGCAGCTTCCAAACCATACAATCCGAGTCACCATCCTAAAAAGTTACAGCTGCAAACTATAGACACAAATCCAGTAAATAACACTGAGGAGGAAGCAACTTGCATTCTAAGGGCCAGATTTAACCTTGGTGTAAATTCTGCAGGAGTCAAGGAGAGTTGTATCCACTTACCCCAAGGGTGAATTTGGCCTTGTATTTTAACAGATGTAAGGGATTATTCTGAAGCATGATGTCACATAGACTCGGCAGATTCAGATTACTGGGGGGGTCAAGCAAATATAACTTGCAGGTTTGATCTGTGTGCATTCCCTGCCTGGTCCTACCTGTACTTTGAATGTCAAAGTCAAACTGTCTGTAAAAATCAGTTCATAAGCTGCCAAGCAAAATACTACAGGTGAAATTCTGTTCCTTTCTGGTTGTTCAAGTGGTCATTTTTTCGGTTTCTTATATGGCATGTTTGGCATTTACTTGCCAGTAAAATTTTTATTTCTGGGTGCATGGCCCTGCACATGTAGATGAATATAGTCATACACATATAGACTGTGCATGTGCAATAGGCTATGGACTTCCAGTGGACATAGTTGGGCATGGGCATGTACATCCTTTGTGGCTACATAGTGGTGTCTATGGCAGGAGTAGCAGGTGAGATGCCAAAGCAAAAGAAGAACCATACCATATTTTAGCCCAAGTATCTGAGTGGATATACAGGATATTCACCTGGAAAGCTAGAGGTCTAGGTTTTAGCCCCTGCTTCACCCACAAGGGGTTTGAACTGGTGTTGCTCTGATCTTCTAGCACAGTGCTGTAACCAAAGAGGTTTAGTGCACAGTAGGGGTGTGCGAAGTGGGCCCTATTCGATTCGGATTCGGCCCAAATCGGGGCAGTGATTTGATTAATTGATTTGGATCACTGTCCCTGATTCGACTCAGACGAATCTGAATCTGAAGATTCGATACTGATTCAGAGAATCAGCGATTCAGACATAGACACAGCTTTAAATGTTTTTTCTACTTACCTCAAGGTACCAAGCATGGCTTGTGAATGCTGTGATGCTGGGGCGGATGGAGCATCCCACAGGAGTGAAGGAGGGGCCCTTGGCAGTGAACCTGGAAGTGGACTGGAAGTACTTCCAGTCCACTTCTGGGTCTGCCAGGGAGCACATGGGGGGCCCCCCTGCATCCCCCAGGCTCAGCAATTGGCTGCGGGGGGGACCCCAGGTGAGCCCCCCCAGACCCAGGAGGCACCAGTCACCGAGTCAGGGAGGCACAGGGGAGTTCCCCGTGTGCTCTCCAGTGGACTCAGAACTGGACTGGTAGTGCTTCTGGTCCACTGAGTGCGCTGGGGACCCCCACCCCACCACTTCTATGGGACACTCCATGCCAAGTGCCCCAGCTTCGCAGCACTCATGAGCCCCTGCTACCTAGAGGTAAGTAGAAAAAACATTTAAAGCTCTGTCTATTTAGCCAGTGTGAAGCAGCTAGTATTCACTTCAGATTCGGCTGATTCGGGGGACAATGATTCAATTTAGTGACTTGGTGATTCGAATCACCATCTCAAATCAATTCAGCCAAATCTGATTCAGAGATTTGGCTGCTGTTGAATCTCCGAATCAGCCAGGCCCACCCCCCCCAGCCTGACGATGGCTGGCCCACCCACCCCAGCTCCCGGCTTTTTGGGGAAAAAAAGCACCGACTCAGCAGGTAGTGCTGGGCAGGGGGTGATCCCCACTGACCCCCACTGCCCCACGCTGCATGGGTGGCCCTGCATGAGTCCCCCAGCCTCCCCACGGGTGCCCTGTCTGGGACAGCTCCAGCCCTTTAAGAAGAAAAAAACAACCAAAAAAGCCCCGCACACACCATTCCTGCCAGTAAGGGGTAATCCCTGCTACCCAGTGCCTTGTGGGAGGCTCTACACAAGACCCAGATGCCACTGCAGGAGCAGTGAGTCCTGAGACTTTCCTCCATTTTTTTTTCTTAAAGGTCCAGAGCTGGCTCAGGTGGGGCACCTGTGGTGGGGCTGGAGGAGTGAGGGGAGGCAAGGGGGCTTGTGCAGACCCCCCCATGCAGCATGGGACAGTAGGGGGCAGCAGGGATCGCCCCCCTGCCTGGCAGCACCCAATGAACACCGGGGCTTTTCTTTAAAAGGCTGGGAGCTGGGGTAGATGGGGGCAGCCATGGGAGGGCCCGGGCAGCAGGCGGCGGTGGAGGGGGCTGGGGGAGTGGGGGAGCTGGCAGGGGTCCCCCCATGGTCCCCTCCCCCCTTCCCCAGCCCCCCTCTCCTCCACACCTAGTACTTACTAGCTTGGAGTCAGCTGCAGCTCCCTGCTGCAGCCACCAGGGACTGCCTGAATCATTAAAGCTCTCCAAATCTTTTACCAAAGATTCAGAGAGCTTTTAATTGATTCAGACATTTAAATTGGTCCCCTGATTCAATTCAGATTTGGAGATTCAGCCACCAAATTGGGCCTAATCTCCTCCGAATCGAATCACCACCTGAAGCTTCGCATGGCCCTACTGTCTATATCTGAATCGCTGAATCTTTCCAAATCTCTCCGAATCGATTTGAAGGGTTCCAATTTGACTCAGAGAGATTATGGGTCTTCTGATTCAATTCAGATTCAGAAATTCAGCCACTGAATTGGGCCGAATCTCCGCCGAATCAAATCAGGGACCAAAGCTTCGCACAGCCCTACTGCACAGCTCTGGTAAGGAACATTTTGGGGTGGTTCACTGTGAGCATACTTTTCTGTAAATACTTCCTGTAAATAGTTCATAAACTGGACACCTATATTGCCTGTTCACCCCAGGGGTAGACTGAAATCTGGGTTTAGCAGCAACCTGCAGAGACTGCTTTCTGATTGGTTCCCTATAACATTATGTTTCATTTTATTTAACTGGGTGAGTGTTAATTGCTGGGTTAATATCAAAGTTTTGTAAAAGTTTTGTTACAAATGTGGATGACTGGGCCAGAGGAGAAAGAGTAAGGCTCTGAGAGACCTGGAGAGAAAAAAAAAAGCATAGTCCCAGGAAAGACAGTGGAGTCCAAGGGAAGACAGGGAGAACTGCAGCAGCACAATGAAGACTGGAGCTGTGTTGTCTGCTGTGCTGTTTGGGACATTGGTATGCTGACTTCCCCCTTCTCTTTTTGAAGAGGAAAACACCTTTCTTCCCAGAAGCGGACCAGAAAGGAGGAGCTCTCTGAGGTGCCAGTAATATGGATCACCAGGGAAGCCAGGGACAAAGAAGAGCCAGCATCTCAAAACCAGCAGCTTGCCCCTTGTGAAGTCATGGCAGGGCTGGCTTCAGGAGGGTCCTGAAGGAGGAAGGCTGAGCAAGACTTTCTGGGGAGTCCCAAGGCAGAGCTACCTCTCAAGCATGACTGAACTGTGACACCATGCCACCTGGGAGGCATCACCAAAGACCTTCTGTGGCACTCCTTTTGAAGCTGTCTCTCTGGGTAGTCAGGAAAGGGAGGTATGGGGGAGATTTGTAAGGCCAGGAGGAAGAGAGCAAACCAGAGTATGTGTGATTCAGTGGGGTGGCTGCTGACCTGAAAGGGCATTGGTTCTGGGTGTTAGCCTACAGCCTTGCTCCCAGTAAGGTAGAAACACCCCCCTGCACTGCTCTCTGCACATTTTTTCCAATGATTATTAAATGCAAAGTCCAGAGGCTCAGCTTTAAAAGGCACACTGAAGAAGGGCTTGAATGATGTGGTGTGGTGGCCAGAGTGCTGTGCTGAAATGTTAGAAAAACCCAGGTTCAGACCTCCTCTGGGTTACTGTCTAGCCCAGAGCTTTCCAATTGGTGTTCTGGTGGCTGCCTCTCCTGCTGCCACGTAGAGGGGGTCTGGGGTCTGCATGCTGCCAGTGCAGCCTGGGAAGCAGAGGGCCATGTGCTGCCAGCATGGGGCAGGGTTCCACATGCCACCAGTGCAACCCACATGGCGAGGGAAGGGCGGAGTGTGCCACTGGTGCAGCTCATGATGGCGCTGCTTGGACAGCCATACTCTAGCCATTTGCTCCTGAAACTAAAACCTGGCAGGGCACTTCCTCTGTTTTGTTGCCAGAGTGTACAGCAAGTCTACATCCTTTGTGCAGGGCTGTGTGTCCAGGAATAGAAGTCCTATCTGTGCGCAAGTGCCAAAAATACCATGTAGATGACCAAAAAATGGCCACTGGGACAACCAGGAAGGAATCGAATTTTACCTTAATAGCTGATCTCCTTCTAGGTATTTGTGGATTTAGCCCCACCGCCCTTCTGGGAAGTAAGGCAGCATTATCACTCCTAATCTACAGAAGGAGGAGCTCTGGCACAAAGATGTCAAGTGAATTGCCCAAAGCCAGGCAAGGAATTGGCAGTACAGTCAGAAACAGAACGCAGCATTGCTGAATCCCCATCCTGTGTCTAGAGCCTGAGACCATCCTTCCACCTAAAACAAATGCCATACAAAACCCAGTCAAAACTTCCAACATTCAGCTGTGAAGCTTCCCTTCTGTTATTTCCTCAACAGAGTCTGTTGTAGGGCTGGAACTAACCCTACCCCATATGGAATACATCATATCCCATAGCCCCCAATCCCTGGAATCCCCCATGATCCACAAAAATAGCAGTGAAAGTAGTTGGAAGCCCTACCATTCCTTGCCAAGCCTGGAGGCTCCATTAATGCAGTTCCATGAGAACCTTTTTACGAAGACTCCCTTGCACCCTGCTATGTACAGTGGGCCGAAAGCAGGTAATGCAGCGTCCACATATGCTTCCTAGATCTAGGAACACAAAGGAGAGAACAATGTTTCAGAGGCCACTCATTCATTCACAATCCATTTGCAAGTTCTAATGGGATCTCATGGGGAACAGTCCCGCACACACCAGGTCAGCAAAAGGCATCTTCAGGTTGCCTCAGAGGAAAGATGGTCAAACGACAACATCTTTTTGTAGAGAGCAAATCAAACTGAATCCAACGTAGGATTTAGCCTCTTTGTGCCTAGCTATTAGGCGTATTCAGTAGTGTAAAATACATGAGTAAAGTTCCATCCACACCATGGCTCAGAGGCTGCAACCTATAGGCCAGCTGCTGAAAGGCAGCTCATTGACAAACAGAAATTTGGACAGGTGGAAGCCATTCATACTGTTTTGATCTTTCCAGTAAATATCTGGACCAACAGCTTTGCCTCCAAAGTGCAGGTGTTCCACAGGACAGCACAGCCTGACTCTTGTCAGTGGTGTCACAGGATTTGTAATAGTGGAGTCTCCCTCAACTGAAGGACACCTTGTGGGAAGGTGCTGCCCTGGCACATGCCCTCATTGTGGCACAGCATGTTGCTGCAGGCATTCGCCTGTCTCCTCCAGATCTTTAGACAAGTTGTAACAGGGTGCTATCAAGCCAGCTAGTTGATCTCCCACTTGGCTTCAACACCCCCCTGTCCTTTGATTTCTCACCTGCCATGCCTTGTTGGGCTTATTGGAGGCAAAAGGGAAATGTGCACCCAGGGGGGAATTCCTCCCAGTTGTTCCTTTTCCAGGGCTCCTCCTCCCCTTCACCCTGATCCATGACTCATTCCCGATAGTTGTCACTCTTGCTCTTCGAAGTTCACTCTCTCTATTCTATGGGCACAAGGATTTCCCCCAGGTAGGTCCTAATCCAGTGAGAATTCCCCAAATACGAGTCCTACAACTTAAAACCACGATTCAGTCTTTTCTTAGACTTCTTCAAAGACTCCTATGTCACAAAACAAAATGGGCCTTCCGGCCTCAGGGTTTCCCGGCCCCAAGATTCTCACCCTCACTTAATTCCACACGTGGGGGTGGGGGTTGTCTTACCACGTCCTCTGAATAGCCCCTGTACCACCAAGGCTCTGTTAATTCACTCCTCACTCTTTGTATTAAGTAGGACCTGTCCCTTCCCAAGTCTTTCCAGTGTTGGCCCAATATGGCTTGGACTAGTTAACCCCCTCAACATACAGAATTCAGTCTTTGTGTAACCTAACCCAACGATCCTCCAAAGACTTATAATATTAATGTTAAAGGTCTGATGAGGGTGGATCAGCTAACATGCCCACTCTCCAGTTCCTTCCCCATGACAGCATTCTTCTTTTCTTTTCTTTTCCTTGGACAGGGTCACTGCTTGGCCACCAGGCTCGAGATGGAGCACCTGTGCTCCTCTAAGAATCCAGGCCACGTTCTTACCACCAGGACGTCTCTCCAGCAGCTACAGCCAGCACTTCCGGACTTATCGATCTGATCTGCACCTCTGTGCAGACTCTCCCAGGGTCCTTCCCCTGTCCCAGGGGAGCCGGCCAGTCCTTTTATAAGGGTAGGGTCTGTACTCCTCCCCCAAACTTCTTTCCCAAGATATCGCTGTCCTACTGGGTTACAGTGGAGTTCCTTGTCTCAGCGTCCTTCATGTCCTCAGCACCTTGGCGGTGGCAGGATCTTTTCCCCGGTTTCTCCACAGTGAGCAACCCAGGCCTCTGTGCTAGTCTCCTGCACTACCCCCTGTCTCACCCCTTTCTGAGGGCATTCTCCCTCTTCTGTTTTCCACCGTCCTTCTCTCTGAGCAGCCCAGAACTCCTGGGGTCTTCTGGTATTCCGCTTTTCCCCCACTGGGCCAGGAGATGGCAGATTTAAAGGGCCCATGTCTGTGGCTATGACTCTTTGCCACCAGACTTCTGGGCCGGGCTCACTGGTGGAGGTGAGCGTAGTGGGGCTAGAACCCAGCTCCCTGTCACACAAGTAGAGCATTTAAGCTAATAGTTAACTTCCTGGGGCCTAGGTTTGCTGGGAAAGCTGAGGTGGATCACCACTGTCTCACACAGTCTTCATGGCTGGCTCTGCGTGCTTGCGGCAGGTTTCTTAGTCTTGTTCCTGCCACCCCCTGGCATTCTGCCTGTGACCTAGGGGGTGCTTCTGGAAGGAGTAGCTTGAGACAGCTCTCCTGCTGTCCTTTCCCCCAAGTGCTGGCTTCCAGGGTTTTCTACCTGTAAGCTTTCTAGTATCTCTCTCTCTATCCCTTTCTTCAGGCCATGGGGGTCAGAGGTCTTATTCTTTAAGAAGATCATACGGACATAGGAAGTTAGGGTTGGAAGGGACCTCAGGAAGTCATCTAGTCCAACCCCCTGCTCAAAGGAGGACCAGCCCCAACAACATCATCCCACCCAAGGCTTTGTCTAGCCAGGGCTTAAAAAGCTCCATGGATGGAGACCCCACAACTTTTCTGGGTAACCTGTTCCAGCATTTTATGATCCTCCTAGTGAGAAAGTTTTTCCTAATATCTAACCTAAACTTTGCTTGCTGCAACTTAAGACCATTGCTCCTTGTTCTGTCAACTGTCACCACTGAGAACAGTCCAGATCCATCCTCTCTGCAACCACCCCTCAGACAGTTGAAGGCTGCTAGTAAATCCTCTCTCAGTCTTCTCTTCTCTAGACTAAATAAGCCTAGTTCCCTCAGCTTCTCCTCACAAGTTAGGTCCCCAGCCGTCTTTGTTGTCCTCCACTGGACTCTCTCCAATTGGTCCACATCCTTTCTGTAGTGGGAGGCCCAAAACTAGACAAAGCATTCCAGATGTGGCCTCACCAGTGCAAAAGGAAATGATCACTTCATTTGATCTGCTGGCATCACTCCTACCAGTGCAGCTCAGTGTGCTGTTATCCGTCTTGGCAACAAAGTCACCCTGTTAGCTCATATTAAGCTTATTGTCCACTGTAACCCCCAGGTCCTTTTCTACAGAGCTGCTGCCTAGCCAGTCAGTTCCCAGCTGGTACCGGTACATGGGTTTGCTATTATGTACTTTATTAACTCAAAGACAAATGAACCACTCACCCTGCTTTCATAGCATGGAGATCCCCCAAATTATTAATCCTACATGCCTCTGTTTAACTCCTAACATTTGATATGCTTTTGGTGAATTAAGCATGAAGGCCAGCAATGCTAGGACTGCAGAGTGTGTCTATGAAGCATGATGCAGTGCTGTACAAAGATATTCCAAGCTTGCTATGAATGCACTAGCTCTAAACCCAGAAACATCATCTTTGCATTAGGATGACGCTGGGCTTTGGCTAATTAAGTCTATTGAGACAACAGGTTTATTAACCCAGGCATTGTGCTGTGCTGATGTATATTCTACTTCTGGTTCTGAAGCTTGCACATGCAAAGCAAGCTTGGGGCATCTCTGCATAGTACTGTGTTCACCAGAGAGGCATACTCACAGACTCTGAAGGGCCTACAGCAGAGGGAAGCAGTGTCACAACCAGAGGCCAGGAAAACATTAGCTACTGTAATGCACCTTGATCCATAATGAATCCATTCTTCACCCTGCACAATGGGTCTGATGTCCCTACACATTTCAGAGAAGAAAAGCTCTTCATCACATTTAAATGCAGGGTTTTCTCATTAGAATTTAATTTGCACCGATATAGAGAAAATTATCATGTCAGCGCAGAGAAAAGAAACAGAGATTGGGTAATTCAGGAGGAAAGAGGCCTTTTGATAAATTGTACTGAGCACTTTTATCTCCATAGGCTTAAATAAGGATTTGGATTAGAGGGGTTTATGCATGGCTTTATAATTATCCATTGTGGAAAGGATAGATTGCCCCAATGAAAGTGCAGTCTCCTTCCCATTTCTTTCTAAACAGCTGTGTTGTTGCCATGACAACCCCCATTAAAACAAAAAGCCAAAAACAAAAATATATTTTAATTAATCCTTGAAAAATCTAAGACGTGTGACAAATTTTAAATAAGAGGCATTGATATCTATTTGTATCCTCATGTGAATTAGCTTTCTGCATTTTTTTCTACTGCTGTTAAATCTCACCACAACACTTTTAGGGGCCCTATTCAGTCTGAAAAATAGCCAGTCCCCTATGGCCACATCCACCTGGGAACTTGCATTTTCCCCGTATGTATAAAGCAGCCCAGGCCTAATACCCACAGGGACAGACATTACATTAGCCCCTTTTCACGCAGCCTGATCTTGCTTTAACCAAAGACTTTCTCTAGTTAAAGTACTTTAAAGGCTCCAGTTACAATGATAGGTGAGAACATAACAGCCTATGTATCTTCATCACACTTCTGGGAGGCAGAGAAGGGCCATTCACCCCATTTTACAGAAAAGGTAGTGACGCATAGAGAGATCAAGTGAAGGACTCCTGTGCCAGTGGAAGAGAAATAAAATAAACCTAAGAAGCCTACTGCCCAAGGCT
The DNA here is from genome assembly GCF_000455745.1 of Alligator sinensis. NCBI lineage: Eukaryota > Metazoa > Chordata > Crocodylia > Alligatoridae > Alligator > Alligator sinensis. The sequence continues at coordinate 227,791 of NW_005842465.1, forward strand.
GAGCGCCAGACTAGCTAGGCCTAGCCATCCTTCTTCCATGCTAGTCTGTACATGTCTTTCTACCCTTCTGCCTTCCTCTGTTGTTTATGCTGTGGGATGTCTAGATCTGATGCTTTGTTCACTGAAGTTGCTTCTTTTTCCTTTCTCATCTCTTCCTGTTCATTTTTCTAATCATCTGCTTCCTTGAACATCTAACTCTTTTGTAAAGACAGATGTTTAATAATTGTTCTGTGTCTGCTCTGGTTGTTTCTTTCTTCTCATTGCTCATGCTCCCACATCATTTGAAGAGGGACTCATTTCCTTTCACAGACAGCCTTGCACAGAGACCATGAATTACAGAACTCCATCCTTTTGATGTGTCTGCTGCTTTGGGCTATTTTCTGTCTTTTTATTTTCTGTTGTACTTGAAGGGGACCATCTTATTCAAGTGGCAGAAGGCGATGCTCAGAAGTTCAACTAGTCCTTGGGAAATTAACAGCATTCCAGCAAATTTACCAAACGTTCCTTTGCTTTTGTAACCCATCAAAAATGCCTGTCTCATCCTTTCCAATTTGTCTACCACGAGAGGGTTGAAAAACGTATTGCTCATACTGCCAGCAAAGTTGCTGTTGTTGTGCGGCAGTAGAGATCTATGTAACAGTGCCATATTCAAATCCTACTGCTGACCCACAAATGTGTTGAGCAGGTTCAAAAAGGGACTGGATAAACTCATGGAGGATAGGTCCATTAGTAGGTATTAGATATGATATTTAAGGGTACAAGCTCAAATTTGTACTTCCAGGCCTCTGGATGCTACACAGGGAGAGTCAGAGGATTGATCGTTCTTGATATGCCCCATATAAATACTCCACACTTTGCCACTGTAAGAGGCAGGATACTGGACTAAATGGACCCCATAAGGCATTTCTCTATAGTCTCCATAATGTATTATTCATTTCCTCTGGCAGCAAGGTCACGGGTAAAATCAAAGCTTGTACTGCCAATTTAGGAAAAAAATGCCTTATGAATGACATTGGGAGATATACACCCCTCCATCACCTCAAAAGTATTTTAAACCAACTGCTTATGTGTTCAGAAGAGCCAGTTTATGCAGACCATCTTTTTGTGTTTTGGATGGTGTTTCCAGATCTATCTAAGCTTCTCGTTCTCCTTTTCACTGGTGCCTGTTCCATGCTTTCATTTAAAAAAGGAGAAGTTCTTGGCCGCAAGAGAACTGTAACCATAAACGTTATCAGGGCATGAAACCCCTGACAGCTGGACTATATTGGGTGATTTTGGACACAAATGCTAAAGAAGTGTGGATGTGCCTCTATGTAACTGCTTTCATTTTAGCACTGAACCAGGAGTGCAGTCAACTGTGAGCTTGTCCTGGGTCTGGGATCTGATTGGTATAAAGGACAATGTAGTACACTCAGCAGGATGCCATCACTGGACAGCAGAAGCTGAATTTTTGGCTGGCCTTAACTAGCCTAGCATCTTGGCCCTCAGAAGTGCCAGCTGGCCTCAGATGACAAATGGTTAGTCAACAGCTGGTGAAACAGCATCAGACCCAGCACAATATAAAGGGATTGGCAATCTTGCCTCAAGCAAACTCTCACAAATAGAAAAGCAGCCCCAGACTTCAGACTGAGGGTACAGGACAGTGGGCTGAAGACGCTTGGAACAGAACAACTGGCAGAGACACTTCTTCCTTCACTTCCCCACTGCTGAGCAGTGCACTTCCCCACTGCTGCCTATCACTGCTCCTAAAGTTGTGCACTTTTGCTGCTGCCAAAGCACCTCCAATCTTGTTTTATTCAGGTGTTATTTTAGAACCTGCTTAAGCCTTCTTTAATGCTTCCAGAGTGAGCTCAGGAGCCACTAAGTAGGTCGCAATCTGGTTCCACATTAAGGGCATTGTTTCCTTCGGTCTTGAGACTGCTTGGCTTTGACAGATTGTGTACCAGTGATTGGCTGCTCTGACAACACTGGAATACAAACAGATGTAATAACTAGATCTTACAGACGTAGCAGGCTGCCACAGAGCCTTCCTAATGGATCTCAAAGTACCTTTTATTGACAGTTTGTGATAGTGGGCAGAAACATATCAGTTATCCTTCCTGCTG
>NW_005842465.1:229926-232522 GCF_000455745.1 Alligator sinensis
TCTTTTCTACCACTGAAATGCAGCCTGCTCTGGAGTTGAACCCAGGGTGTGATTTCCCAGCACAAGTAACAAATGTGCAACGGCAAGGGTTCTCAACTTGTGGGTTGAAAGAATGGGTTAGAAAGAGGCACTGAGGTTTTGACTGTGGTCTTCCTGGCACACAGTAGGCCATAATTAACAGATGATTCCTGGCTAGATGAGGTGGGAGACTCAGGGTGGTCACCAAAAGGGGAACATTAAGACCTGCCAAGACAACTGAGACTGAGCTGGAAGAACAGTTTCTTGGGCAGAATCCAGGGTGGTGTTGGATTTAGGTTGGTTAGAATTTGATACAAAGGATGTTACCTACCCTGCCATAGGAAAGTGCCATAAGATCTTTCTCAAATCCAAGGTCACCACTAACCAACACAAGAACACCCAAGACATTGTCAATATAGAGGTACATGAGTACCATCTACTCAGATACAAAAAACATTTTCACTATGTTGCTAGTGCCCAATGCCGCCCCTCTATGCATCAGTCTGTCCAGCTCATGCTCGGTCTGTAAGAATTGATGAAGGGCCACTGCAAGTAGCATGGTCGTCAAATAACTCAGTTAAAATAGCAGCTCACTGTGAGGGCAGTCTTGGGACTAAAGCACTGGTTGACCTCAGGAAGTCTGAGTTTTGTTCCCAGCCTTACCAGATTCCCATGAGCATGTGGCACATCAAAGAACCTCTCTGAGCCACCTGAAAAATGGCGATAATTATTCTAATCTATCTCATGAGTGTTATGAGGATAAAGGCAGACAAGGTTCCTTGGGTGAATTTGATATCTTTTATTAGACCAACCCAAATAGTTGGAGAATAGTTACTAAGCAAGCTTTCGGGTTCAAAAACCCTTATTTAGGCTAAGGAAGTTTCAGCGGTTGGTGTGTGCTATTCCTGGATGGAATGAAAAGTAAAGAAGCCTACATTTGTATTTGGGTGGTGCTGACACACCACTACACAGAAAAGTCTATAAAAAAAATACAAGACATATTACCTATGATTCTGGCAACACAGATCTGTTGAGCAGACACACTGCAATATAGATCAGGGAAGGACAGTCTAAAGGCTTGTTGGGCCACATTTTTAGCTGGTATAAAACAGCCATTTTGAATTATAGCCTGTTTGTCTACCAGTCAGTTCCTCCAGGTGTTGATATGGATCCTGAATTAGAAAATGAGACAGCTCCCTCCGCTTCCTTCTGTCTTCCTGCTCTGTCACTAAAAGGAAAGCTTGTAGGTTCTTCAAGAGTCTAGAAGAATGGCAAGAAAGGCTTTCATGAGAAATAAAGCCTTGGCAAGATGATGGGTTTGACGCTTGGCTTTGATAAGGCAAAGTTAGTAGCTGTTCTTATTTCTCCTGGTTGTGATCCCATAGTCCTTTGAAGGTTCTGTCTACTATGGTCACAAACCTACACATAATAGTTGACAGCAATATCATTCCAGTGGACAAGCTGCAGCCACTCAGAGAGAATCAAGATCAGGTGGCTAAGAATAGTTACCAAGGCTCTCCTTGAAAATCAGAACAGCAACCTTGATTTTGAGTCCATGATAAGAGCAGGGCAAATAATATTATAGTGCTAGGAACACACAAGACGGTTAAACAAGATGGTAAGAACCTTCTCAAATAATGTTATAGAGATACAATAGAGAGCTGGGGTATATACAGTCTTTTACCAGTGCATTATTTTCTCATAGAATTAGTTTAATTCACTAGGCAAAAGAAGAGTCTGCTACAGCCTAGGGGTGTGCAAAGTGGGCCCTACTGAATTTGGATTTGGATTCAGCCTGAACCAGGGACAGTAATTCAATCCGTTGATTCAGATCACTGTTCCTGATTTGGTTTGGCTGAGTCTGAATCTGAAGATTCAATGCTCGGCAGTTGCCCACAGGGGAACCCCGGGTACCCCCCCAGATCCAGAAGGCACCAGTCGCTGAGCCGGGAGGATGTGGGGGTGGCCCTCCCATGCTCTCCCCGGTGAACTCGGAATTGGGCCAAAAGTGCTTCTGGTCCATTTCCAGGACTGCTGCTGAGTGCACTGGAGAGTCCTCCACGCTCCTGTGGGACACTTCATGTGCCCCAGGATTGCAGCATTCACGAGCATTCTTGGGGATAGCTCTGTCAGGCCTTTGGTCAGCACAGATGTAGTTAGGGATCTTCTGGAAGGGCTGGACATTTTTAAACCTGCAAGTCCAGATGCCCTCCACCCAAGGGTGTTGAGGGAGCTGGCAGCGGTCATCGCGGAGCCCTTGGCCCGGCTGTATGAGCATTCCTGGTCATCTGGCCAGGTGCCGAAGGATTGGAAACTAGCTAATGTGGTCCCAATTTTTAAGAAAAGGAGGAAGGAGGACCCAAGTAACTATAGGCCCGTAAGCCTCACTTTGGTGCTTAGGAAGATCTTGGAGAAAATCATCAAGGAGCACATCTGTGGGGGACCAGCAGGGGAGATCATGCTCAGGGGCAATCAGCATGGGTTCATCAAAGGCAGGTCCTGCCTGACCAACCTGATTGCCTTTTATGACCAAGTAACTAAATCCTTGGATGATGGTGTCGCCGTGGACGTAGTCTTT
>NW_005842465.1:233438-243145 GCF_000455745.1 Alligator sinensis
CGGGGGTCTTGTGACCCCAGCATTCATCCCAGCCTGTGGCAGGGGGTCAGGCTAGATGATCTGTTCAGGTCCCTCCTGACCCTAGCTACCTTGAAACTATGAAACTATGAGCCACCTGCTACCTAGAGGTATGTAGAAAAAACAGTTAAAGCTGTGTCTATGTCCAAATTGCTGAATCTTTCTGAATCTCTCTGAATCGATTCGGCGGGTTCTGATTCAATTCAGAGAAATTCAAAGGTCCTCTGATTCAGTTTGGATTCAGAGATTCAGCCACCGAATAAGGCCAGATCTCCACCAAATTGAATCAGGGACCCAAGCTTCGCACAGCCCTACTGCAGCCTTCTTACCTCAGCTTTTGAAGCACTTTATTTTTTTAAACAGTAATTAAAAATAATAATAATAAAAACCTCACAAAAATTTCCAGCTCCAATTAGGTTCATTTGTGCCCAAGTGCTCTGTCCCAAAGTAAATCTGGACATGATTTGAAGCTGGATAGATAAAGAGATTAGCTCTCAAATGTATGTTTTGGCTTTGAAAACTGCAAAACAGCATGGCTTTTATTATTAACTAATCATTAGAATGAATGACACAGAGACAGAATAATTGTTGGACATATCTGATAGATGATGTTAATTAAGAAATAAATGTTTATTTTACTTGATGTAAACAAAATGCATGAAGGATTGCTGTTGCATATAGGATGAGAGGATTTTTTCTTTCCTCTAGAGACATGACTGATCTCACTCACCACAATCTTTCCATGCATACATTTAATAAATTTCCTTCTATCTTTTGTGGTCACAGTGTTGAGATGAGTTATTTTCCACTAAGGTATCAGAAAGTATGATGCAGATACAACACACATATTAAGGTAATATATAGTAGTATAAGAGTGATGTTGTAGCTGTGATAGTCACAAATTATGCAAGAAGCAAGAATTTTTTAGGGTGGTATCTTTTATTGGACCAACTGTGTAGTTGGCATAAAGTTAGACAAGCTTTCAAACGCAAGACATTCTTCATCCTGAAAGCTTGTCTAAATTTATTCAAACTATATAGTTGGTCCAATAAAAGATATCACCTTAAGAAATCCTTCCCTCTAAGGTAATACATGGCAGTTACAGCTAGCTAGATTCATAGTTCATCAAGCAATCTTCCATAGGCGGTTTTAAAATACATCCTGCTTATTAATAGAAATTATACATGAGATCATTGTAAGAAAAGGCTGGATTAGTACTAATGGGCCAGATGCTTAGCTAATATAAATCTTTGTGGCTTCCTTGACTTCAGCAACATACAGTACTTCATCCTATCTTACAGAGATTCTGATGCTGTCACCATCACCATGACACCTGAGCAACTTCCAATTATGCATTAAGTGATGTGATTAACATTGCTCAGGTGTGTGTCTTTTTTCTAGTACTCTTCCCTTTTTATAACTTTAGTGCATTCAGTCAGTAAGAGAAAAATGCCTTTACATGAAACCTTTACAATTGCCTTTACATGAAATAAGTCCCTAGCTCCCACCACCACCCCTGCCCCAATGGGGAAGATACTATCCTACTGCTATCTATCCTTTTATTCAATAAATATCAAATGCAAGCTGCAAAAAAGCCAGAGAGTTGGGACCAGAATTCCTCTAAAATCACATCAGTCTTATTGAGCTGCCCTCCCTCTTCTCCTCCTGACCCCCGCATATCTTACACACTTAGCAGCCCCCAGGGCCAGTTACTAGAAGGGAAAGGGATGGCCTCATGGGTAGCACGTACTCCATGACCTGATGACTAGCACACTATTAGAAGGGGGAGATGCAGATTCAAATTCTATCAGGGTGAGAGGGGCTGAGAGCCTGTCTCCCCAACTCCCTATGCAAGTGCTTTAACCACTAGACTACTGTGCTACCAACTCAGGAGGACACTTTCCTTCTTCAGTATTAAAGTCACTATCTGTCACTATCTGTGATTATGCTCTGACCAGATTTTCAGAGAGTTACAGAGCCTTACAGATGTGCTCATGTCTGTCTACTCTACCACAGACCTACCTGATCAGAGTGTGACCTTCTAGGCATACTTAGAAGCATAGGTCAAATGTAGCTACACGAATAGAGACAGACATAAATTGTGTTTAAATGCCAAAAACATCACTTAAATAGTAGGACTATGCAAAGCTTCAGACCGCAATTCAGATTCGGAAAAGATTCAGACGATTCGGAGGTCAAACCTACACGTCCGAATCGAATTGCTAGCAGCTTTTGGCTTTCTGAATCGATTCGGACAAGATTCGGTGATTCAGAGGGCTGTCTGTTTGGGGAAACAGAAACTTAGAAGAGCGAAGGGGAGCCGGCGGGGTGGGGAGGAGGGGAGGGGAGGAGGAGCAGGACGGGGAAGACTGACATGTCTAGGTGGCCAGTAGGCATGATTTCTCTCTGACTGCCTTTCCAATTACAGTGTCTGGGGGGGAGGGACCTAGAAACAGCATAAAAGCCTCCGTGTGCAGGCTTGCTGTGCCTTTTGTGAGCTGGTTCTGTCTGAGGAACAGCATCAGAAAGGTACTGTGCTGCCTGGCTTGCTTCATAGTCAGCAGTTGCAACCTGCCTGCTCCTTTTTGTTGTTAGAAAGGATTGGATAGGATTTAGCTTAGCTTAGACTCTCTTTACTTAATACTATCCAATTCATTTCTTTCAATTTATATTTGCTCTCTCTTTTTTTTTTTTGCAAACTTTGAAAAAAAAAAGCTCAGTGTTTTCCCTGCCAGCGTGATCCATCACTGTGCAGGGAGGCACACAGATTGCACACACACACGTATAATATACACACATACAAGAAGGAAAATCAGATTTTCATAGGAGAAGAAGAGAGTTAGATTATATATAGTAGTTATTAGTTATTAATATTATTATAGTTAGTTTACACAGAGACTGAAGACAACACAGAAGTCAGATTCAGATGGAGACTAACACAGAACTCAGGGTCTTAGAAGAAGGAGATATATCATTTTAGGAACACATTACAACACAGAATAAGAACAAGAAGTACAGTAGTAGTCACATATTCACATTAATAGAACATCACAGAAGGAGACACCATATATAGTTATTAATAATCAAAGCAGAATTCAGTGCACGCACACAACACAGGGGGAATAAAACACACAACGGAGTCACACTCCACGTTCAGAATTCATAAAAAATAAACACATCCCAGCAGAGAAGAAGACAGACAGTGCACATTTTTTACACAGTTCTTAATACTTATTACTGAATCAATCAAACAATCAAAGAAAAGTCCAGTGCACGCACACAACACACACGGAATAAAACTCACAACACAAAAGGAATGACACACACACACACACCTTTTGCAGCACAGGAAAGATTAATATGAAGTGTGCTGGAAAGGCAGGTAGGTGCCAGGTCCTCTGGCAGGGGAGGGAGAGGGGGTAGGGCGAGAGCTAGAGCTGCAAGTCCCGTTGCCCCGCCCCCCAAACAAACATGGACGCATTCTCTTCCCAAGCAGCCATGACGCTCTGCTGCCAGTGGAAGCAAGGAGGGGGGGGCAGTGTCTGCACACCTGATGTCCCTGCACCTGCACCACCTCCCCTCAGTCCAGAAATAGCACCACCAGTGAAATCACTGTCTCCTCCACCCCAATGTCATCTCTCAGCGTGAGCCTCCCACTGCCAGAAGAGGAGCTGGAGCTGGAACCAGGGGTGCTGAGCGCCCTGGCTCAAGCAATTCTGGGGACCGAGGGGGGAATCAGAGTTTGTGCTCCACACCCCTCAAACTTCCCCTAGACCCAGATCTACTCTGGAAAGCAGCACCTCAGAGGAGTTTAAAGTTGTGGAGGCAAGTGGCTCAGCTGAGGCAGCTCCTCCGGCTGCTATGCCTCAGCCTGCTGAGGAGTGGGATAAGGCAGCATCCTCACCCTCAACCCAGAAGCGGGTGAGTAGCATAGTGTGGGAATATTTTGAGCTGGCAGATGATCCCAGGTTTGCTATCTGCCAGCACTGCCAAAGGTACATCAGCCACGGCAAGGACATGTAACACTTTTCCACCACAGCGATGCTGCTGCATCTCAGGAGACAGCACCCCCTTGCCCTTCTTGTTGCTCAGCCTGGCACCAGTGCAAGCATGCTGAAAGGGAAGTCCACCACTCACTCCAAAGCCTGCTACCCCCCAAAGCAGAGGCAGGCCACCCTGAACCAGTGGGGGAAAGCTGCAGACAGAGGGGAGCGAGTTGCAAAGGTGAGCAAGATCACCCAGAGCACTGGGGAGATGCTTGCTCTGGATAGCCAGCTCTTCTCCCTAGTTGAGTGGCCAGGGTTCAGGCAGCTCATAGCACTTCTGGCCATCTTACAAAGTGTGAGCATGCACCACCTTTAGCAGGATAGTGGTGCCCTCCCTGTATGAGGCATGCAGGGAGTACTTGACAGAGGTGCTGCACAAGGCAGGGCTGCAGATAGCCTTGTACTTCACCTCCAACATCTGGAGCAGCCAGGGTGGCGATCATGCCTACCTCTCCTTCACAGGGCACTGGTGCAATCAGTCAGGCTGTTGGTGGGCTCTCCTCCAAGCCAAGGTGCTGGATGAGTCCCACACAGCAAGGAAGATTATGGGGGCCATGAACCACATGGTGCAGGGGTAGCTCATTGGGCAGGCCGAGCTTGCCCGCAGGTTCATGGTCACCAACAATGGGGCCAATATGGTGAAGGCTGTCTGTGATGCCAACTTGGTTGGCATCTGCTGTGCGGCACACAGGCTGCACCTCATAGTCTGGCATGCCTTGGAGGGGGACAGGGCTGCCGGTGATGGTGCCGCCACCACTACTGCTACAAGCCAGGTGATTTCAAAATGCAGGAAGGTGGCAGGCTACTTCCACTGCAGCATCAAGGGGAGCAAGATGCTGTGGGAGAAACAGGCAGAGCTGAGCACCCCACAGCACAAAATCATGCAGGTTGTGGAAACTTGGTGGCACTCCACATACCTGATGCTTGAAAGGCTGGTGGAGCAACAAAAGGCCATCCATGAGAAGGCCTTGCTTGCAGAGATTGGGATCAGTGGCCACCTAAACAGAGCTGAGTGGGGTACCATCTCCCAGATCTTGGTGGTCCTCAAGCCCTTCCTTGAGACCACCAAGACCCTTAGCGCTGGCAATGCCCCCCTCAGCCAGGTGATCCCCCTAGTGAGGGAAGTGGAGAACCAAATGGAGAAGTTCCAGGGGATCAATGTTCCTGGCTGGGGCAGGCCACTGTCACCAGATGGGCAGGGACTGGGGGTGGAAGGGAGGTCAAAGTGCAGAGGCATGGGGATGTGGAAGAGGGGGATCCACTTTTCTGTGCCAGCATTCCCAGCAACAGCACCAGCACCAGCCAGTCTCCTCCATGCCAGCCACTGCCAATGTGGGCCATGGGCATGGCTTCAATGCTGGGGTCCAAACACACCAGAACCCAGCCTTGGGCAGGTAGCACCAAGGCTTCGGTGGCTACCTATGTCACTGGGGATGTGAAGCCACTGGACTGCAACCCCTTGGCCTACTGGGCAAGCCACAGCCAGATGTGGCAGGATCTGGCCAAGGTTGCCTGGCAACTTGTTCTGTCCACCAACCAGTGTTCCAAGCGAGAGGGTGTTCAGCACTGCTGGGGACATTGTGACACCCCACCATACCTGCTTGGATCCTGCTTTGGTGGAGCAGCTGATGTTCCTAAAGGTGAACCTCCCGCTGGTGGGGTTCCCCAAGCTCCACCTGCAGATGGACTGAGTGCCACCGTCCTCACTCAGTCTGCACCAATTTCCTTTTTTGGTTTTTTTAAAAGCCAAGTAATGCCCTGCTCTCAGCTGGATGGGTCACTAACTGCATCACCAGCCAGCAGGGAAAGAACATGTCTCTGCTGAGCTCATTCACCTGCCTGGACAAACTTGGAGGTATGGGATTGGGGCTGTGGGGAAGGAGGCGGCCCAGGTCTTGGGCATGACCACTAAAACTGCACCCTGCCAGGGTAGGGAGACCTGGTGGGACTGCTGGTGGTGCGGCAGCCCTGTAAATGCCAGGACCAATGATCCCCTGGTGAAAGGCGGGTAGGAGGCACCATCACCTCCAGCTAATGCATGCATGCACAAAGTTCTGGCTGGGGAATGCCTGGACCTGTCATACCTTTGACAGGCCTGACACTTGCTGGTTGCACTGCAGCTGTGAGGCTCCCGGTGAGCTCAGCTTAGCTGCCTGGGATGACAGCTTTGGGATCGAAAACCCCTTTGTCAAGCTGAGGAAGTACCTGCAGTTGGTCCTGGATGGAAGGAATAGTAAGGAAGCTAGAGGCTGGCCTGGCACGCAATGCAGGCAAGAAAGCCAGTCAGTTAAAATGGAAATGGAGGCATCAGGGGGTGAGGGACAGGCTGGGGTGGGGGATGACGAGGGGAAAGGGGGATGTAGCAGTGCAAGTAAAAGTGCAGAGGTACCTGGGGCAGTGGGGAGTCAGATGTCCGGCAGGTCTCGGTGTGTCAGAATTCCACTGTCTAATCTATATTGAGTCCATGAGTTTCTGTACCTAGGAGCCTGATGAAGGGAAGTTCATAGGCCTGGCTGTGAAAAGTGGTTTGCATTGTAATTTGTTCCCTCTCAGGATCAGGCCTGAAAGACTGGAGGCAGAGTGTTTTTTTGGTGAGGCATGTGCCCCCACAGGTAGTTGGATATTGTTGTCTTTGATAGATTCTGGTGTGCAGTTTGTGGGGTTACTGGAGATAGTTGGCAGGTTTTGTTTTTTGAGCTGTAGGAAGTTGGCTTCAGTTCTGGTGATGAGGTTAGGTGCTTGTTTGAATGAACAAACCACTTTTCAGAGCTGGGCCTACAAACTGCACTTCATCAGCCTCCTAGGTAGTAGGTACAGAAACTCATGGACTCAATATGCACAGTGGAGTTCTGGCACACTGCGACCGGCCAGACATCTGACACCCCAGGCACCTCTGCACTTTTACTTGCGCTGCTACATCCCCATTTCCTCCCCCACACCCTCACCGCAGCCTGGACCTCACCCCCTGATGCCTCCATTTCCATTTTCACTGACTGGCTTTCTTGCCTGCATTGCTGGCCAGGCCAGCCTCTGTCTTCTTCACTATTCTTTACATGCAGGACCAACTGCAGGTACTTCCTCGGCCTGACAAAGGGGTGTTCAACCCAAAACCTTCCTAAGATATATATTTTTAGTATTCCTTTTTTTTTCATAAGAAACATATAGACATAAAAACACAAGATAAGCCATCACACACCATGAGTAACATCATATATCCAACACAACACAATATTTTTACTTCTTGCTGTCAATTCCTTTATTAAAAAAAAGGCTCTGTGACAGTTCTGTTTGGCTACCTTCGATGCTGCTGCTGCTGCTACTGGTGTTGAGCCAGCTATATTATTTTGACCTGCCATCGTTTACAGTGGTGGACTTTTCTGAGGCTGTAGGGGAGGAGGAGGCCTCACTGGGGCACACTGCCATGTTGTGCAGAGGCCCCTGCACCAGTGGGGCTGCACGTGAACACAAATACACACACACACACACACACACACACACACACACACACACACACACAGAGTTGCACAGTGAAGGCACACCTTAACAGACATGCTAGAGAAGAAGCAGCTCCTACTTGAGAGGAAAGAAGGGCTCTCTGACAATCTGGCTACCTGTGATGCTGCTGGTGCTACTGCTAGTGCTCAGTCAGTCACTAAGTTATTTTACCTATTGTCATGTATAGTGGCGGACCGGGCTGAGGCTGTAGGGGAGGAAGAGACCTCAGTGGGGCACACTACTGTGTTGTGTAGAGGCCCCAGTGCCAGTGAGGGCACACCTTAACACACACACAGTGTCACCCACCCACATCACAAATTGTGCCTGTTAGTAGCCAGAGGTGTAGGGCCCCAAAAGCCATACTCCCCCTGAACCTGTCACCTTGAAACTTGGCAGGCTTTGTGGCCTCAACAGGGGCTACCGTTCATGCAGTTTTCATCCCGCTGTGCCTTAACACACACACACACACACACACACACACACACACACACACACTGTCACCTATGTCACAAGTTTTGCTTGTCAGCAGCTTGCAGGTGAGGTGCAGTTTCCTACAAATCCCTACACCTATCTCCTTGAAACTTGGCAGGCTTTGGGGCCTCAGCAGGGGCTATCATCTGTGAAGTTTTCACCACACTGTGGTGTAACACACACAAGTGACATGAGTTTTGCTTTTAAGATTTTGAGGTGTACTATCCCAGAAACCCCTGCATTTATCTCCTTGAACCTTGGCAGACTTCATGTTCTCCACAGCAGATACCATTTCTGAAAGTTTCACCCAAATCAGACACAAAACAACAAAGTTATAGATATTTCATTGATTCCCCATTTTACCCTATGGCTGAATCTCTGAATTGGCTCCAAAGCTTCAGAGCCGATTCGGCCAAATCGAAGTGGTAAACTAAGTCAGAGCTTCGACTAGAATCGCTGGCATCCAAATTGGCTGAATCTGAACCCAAATCAAATAGTTCCCTATTCACACAGGCCTATTAAATAGCTGCATAACTGGCACTTAGGTACATAAAGCTGAAATATCATTTAACCCTACATTGAAAGTTGCTGCTCTCCCAAGAGAAACCATGAGTGTAAAGATGTTCAGTCTTCTTCTAAGGTAAAAATGGCCACTCTTGGAGAAAAAGGCTGCTCTTGGAACAACCAGACTTAAATCACTCCCAGGAAGTTTTCTTCTGGGAGAACAAATGTCTGTACAAGTCATGACTCCTTTCAGAAGAGAACATAGTCCTCCAGCATTCCTTTCCCTTCCCCGCAAGGTACACAGTGAGTCACTCACTGGACTCTGCTGCTCCAGCAGGGAACAAAACATGATCCTTCACAATCCCCACATTGTGCTGAAGGGAAACACAGGCTGACCATGGGCAGTCTAGTTCAGTCAATCAGGGCTGCCATATGCACTGTTGTCATCTGCCTACCTGAAGCGGGCACTGAAGTGTGTGCACACAGGGCCCCCTGGCTGCACAGTGTCAGCACCACAAGGTCTCCAGTATTCAGGGTCTCATCATTTGAATGTCTGTACTTGCAGTTCTGGGTAAGTTTCTCTACCAGGAGAGTAAATCTGGGAGAATTTGTATGTGCGTACACAGCCTAGGTTTCAGTCAAATCCTTGGAGTATAATGGCAAGTGGAAAACAAACCAAAAAACAAACAAACAAAGCCCAAGGAACAGTGATTTAAGAGTGGCTGACACCTCTCCAGCCCCTTGCAGGATGCAATTCTGCCAGCCTACAAGGAGAAAGCCACTGTTTCCTGTGTTTTTCTCCTTTTAAGGAGAAAATCCAGGTTTTTCTCCTTAAAATGAGAAAAATGGGGTTTTAACACTTTTTCCATGGTGAATGGAAAACCCAGATCCCTGCTTACGAGACCCAGCCATGGTTCTCCTAACCATATCCCACAAATACTGCCTGACCTCTCTGCCCTGATCCAGTTGTTCTGGCTAGTTCTATAGCTTCCACAATATAAATTAATGGTTTCTGATATGCTACACCTGATCATGTTCTCACAAGTTTCTCATTAGACTGTAGTTTCATTGTTTCATTGCATTGTCTGGGAGTACAACTGTCATGCTGGGTAATAGGTAGCCAAATCTGAGGATCACTTCAGGGTTAGGAAAAGCAGCCAAGGTCCGAGGGGT
>NW_005842465.1:243171-263871 GCF_000455745.1 Alligator sinensis
AAATCAGGAAGCCAGAAGCCAGGAAATCCATCCAGAGAACTGAGCCAGAGATCCAGAGAACTAGGCAGAACCCAAAGGCAGAAGGCTAGCCAGGTCAGATACCCAGGAAACCAAACCAAAATTGGGTCAGGAATCTGAAGAGCTAGACCAAACTTGGGGTCTGTGAGCAAGTCAGGTCAGGTATCCAGAGTTGGGAAACTAGTAGCAGCACAAGCCAAGAGTGCAGCAGACAGGTACAGGATTGATCCTTGTTTCCCAGACACTTCCTTTTCCAGGTCAGGGGTTTATACTGGAAGGGGTGAAGGGTCAGTTGATCTAGCCTGGCCACTCTAGGGCAGGGAGTGGGTGTGTAGTTATGCCTAGCTAGAGTGTTCTGACCACCTATGTCTGCCCCAATGTCCTGCATGTCATTTGTATGCTTCTTTTGCCTTTTTCAGATGGACTTTTGGCTCCGTTTGGAGTTCCTGCATGTGTTGTAGCTGGTCTAGAGCTGCAAAGTTATTGGAGGTGATGGGTAGAGCAGAGTGTAGCTGGGGGTGGAGACTGAGAGCTTTTGCTTTACAAAGGTACTATATGTGCTTGTGGTCTATATGGACCTGCATCTTGTGCCGCGCTCTTTCCAAGTAATACTACCATTCCCTGAAGGTCATGTGGATAGCCAGGAATTCATGATCCAGGATCTCATAATTCTGTTCTTCTGGGATACGTTTTCATGAAAAAATTGCAGGGCTATAGAGGTTTGTTCTAGGACCTATTGTTGGGAGAGCACTGTACTGATAGTGATGCTAGATACATCCATTTCTACCACAAATGGCAGGGCAGGGTCCAGATGAGTGAGCACAGAAGCAGAGGTGAAGGCCTGTTTCAGGTGTTCAAATGCTTGCTGCGCCTCTCTGGACCAACAGAACTGGAGATTCATATGCAGTTGCATAGTGAGGGGGCTTACTATTTGGACAAAGGTGGTGATAAATCTGCAGTAAAGGTTCACAAACCCTAGGAATCTTTGAAGTTCTTTGATATTCTGGGGGGCTTTCCATTTGCAGATGGCCTGAACCTTCTAAGGATCCATCTTCAGGCCTTCAGAGGATAACACAAATCCAAGGAACTTGATCATTGTTTGGATGCAATTCTCTAATTTTGCAAATAAGCCATGTTGGCGCAGACTTCCCAGCCCTGTTCAGACATGTGTTGCATGTTAGTTAGGGTCCTCTGAGAAGAGCAGTATGTTATCAAGGTAGGCAATTACAAACTGGTTCAGTTGGTCTCATAGCAAGTTGTTAATGAAATGTTGGAAAGTAGTTAAGGTGTTAGTGAATCTGAAGGGCATACCTAGGTATTTGAAGTGCCCATACTGGATTCTAAAAGTGGTTGTCAACTGATCCCCAGCATGGATCTAAACTAGATTGAGGCATCCTGAAGATCAATTTTAGTGAAGATGCAAACTGTTTTGAGCCGATCAAGCAGCTCCAGGATGAAAGGCAAAGGTATTAATTACAAATGATAATCTGATTGTCTGGTAATCAAGCAGACAAAGTTCTTTGGGTAAATTTGATATCTTTTATTAAACAGACTCAAATAGTTGGAAAAATTCTCCTTAGCAAGCTTTCGGGTTTAAATACCCTTTGTCACACAAGAAAGCCAGTCAGTGAAGATGGAAATTGAGGAGTCAGTGGGCGAGAGGCAGGCTAGAAGGGGTGGAAAAAGGGGTGAATGTAGCAGAAAATAGTGGAGAATTATCTGGGGAGTCAGATGTCAGGCAAGTTATGTGTCATAAATCCAAAGTCTATATTTAGTCCATGATTTTTTGTATCCAATAGGTTGATGAAGTGAAGTTCATAGGCTTGTCTATGGAAAGTCTTTTTTAAATTCCCTTTGAGGATTAGAACTGAGAGATTGGAGAGACAGTGGTTTTCTTGTGAGAAATGTGCCCCTGATGGTCATTAGGTATTCTTGTCTTTAATAGATTTCCATTGTGTGTTCATTCTGGTACACAGTTGTTGTTTTGTCTCTCCTACATATTTTCCATCAGGACATTTGGTGCATTGGATGAGATCTCACACATTATAACTACCTGACATCTGACTCCCCAGGTACCTATCCACTATTTACCTGCTACATTCATCCCTGTCTCTCACCCACTGACTTCTCAATTTACTTCTTCACTGACTAGCTTTCTTGCATGCATACCAGCCTCTGGCTTCTTTACTATTCATTCCATCCAGGAAGAGCACATACCAACTGCAGATGCTTCCTCAGCCTGACAAAGAATATTTAAACCCGAAAGCTTGCTAAGAATTTTCCAACTATTTGGGTTGGTCTAATAAAAGATATCAGATTTACCCAAAGAACCTTGTCTGCCTATATCCTAAGACCACACAGCTACAACCTACACCTCTGGTAATCAATGCATAGGTGGAGACTCCCATACTTCTTTTTAATGAACAGGATGGGAGTTCCTGCAGGTGAGGTAGACCTGCATATAAATCCCCAGGCTAGATTCTCATCTAAATGTTCACAGAGGGTGGAGAGTTTGAGCTCCAGTATAGTATAAATATGCCTCACTGGAATTTTCACTCCAGGCTACAGATCAATAGGACAATCATAATCCCAATGAGGAGAAAGAATGTCTGTATTTTTCCTTTCAAAGACATCTTCAAATTCCTGATATTATCTAGATAACTTGACTTTGGATTCTGGAGATGGCACCTCCCGGGCAGTTGTAACAGGCAGGCCTCCAGCTTGGATCATGAGGTGGTTTGTTGCCCAGGATTTCCAACAGTATTATTGGTAATAGTCTGAGTTAAGATGGACCTCCCAGGCTTTCAACCTGATTAGTGGGTCATAGAGTGCAATTCAGGGAAACCCCAGAAACAAAGGGGAATGTGTGTGGGGAGCAAATAACTCCAAAGTATATGGTCTCCCAGTGCCCAAGGAGATTCATCGCCTCAGTGGTAGTTTTCTACCCCATAGGTTCTGAAGCCAGGGATAAACCATCTATGGTCTCTATTGTTTCAGATTTTTACTGCTGCCTTAGTCAATCCAGGCAGCTGGATCAATGAACGCATTGAATTCTGAGGGTGGTTCCACCCAAGCCAGTTCATCCTAAATTTCCTCCCACAGGCCCCAGTGGAAATAATGGAGTTGGACTGCCTCATTCCACTGGATATCTGCTGCATAGGAGTGACAGAGGGAAGTATAAGCCATGATAGAACTTTCCTCTTGACACAGGGACCACAATGCAATTTCTGCCATCCGGGCTAGGTGAGGAACTCTGAACGTAGTCATGAATCCCCTGAGGAAACTCCCCAATCTTGGAGGACTGGACTTTTGCACTCCACTAAGGGTGTGGCCCAATTCAGGACATCTTCTGTTAAGAGGCTAACCATTAGGCTCACCCTTGCTGAGTCTCAGGAGTTGAGCTTGCATGGGCTAAAAAATATGTAGCATTGGACCAGGAACCTGCAGAAGCAGAGCCAGTCACCATAGTACCTCTCTAGTATGGTATAGGTAGGCAGAGTTCCAGGTGAGGAGGCTGATGCATGGAAACTTTGCTGCAAAGGTGGTAGACCTGGGTCCAAATAAATTGGTTCACAGTCAAGACCTAACCTTCTACAACTGCCAGACCTGATCTTCTAGAACTTGCTGGACAGAGGCTATCTGCACCAGCTGATATGGCCCAAGTGGGGGTGGGGGACCCAGTAGTGAGTTTGCTTCCATGCCAAGCCCCCTTTGCCCCATGTGGAGGTCTGGGCAACTTGTTATGCTGAGTTGTAGGCAACCAGGTCTGGGGATCACCTTAGGTTCAGGAGAAGCAGCTGAGGTCCAAAAGGAATGTGTCAAGTTGGAGCGTAGGGAAGCTGGGAAGCCAGAAACCAGGAGATCCATCCAGGGAGTAAGAAATCCAAAGGGTTAGGCAGTGTCCTAGGTCAGGAGGCTAGCTGTGTCAGGTATCCAGGAAATCAAACCAGAATTGGGTCAGGTATCCAGTCAGGCCAAACTCAGAGTCCGTGAGCAAGGCAGGTCAAGTATCTAGAGAATCTGTCAGGAAGCCAGTAGCAACAAAAACACAGCAAGCAGCAGCCTGAATAGAGATGAACCTTGTTGCCTAGACACTTCCTCTTCCCGGTCGGATTTATATTAGAAGGGGTGAAGGGTCAGCAAGCTAAGCTGGTTGCTGCAGTAGCAGGGAGTGGGTGTGGGTTTAGGCCCAGCTAGAGGGCTCTGGACACCCATGTCTACCCCAGTGTTCTGGTGGAGGTGGGAGACTGGTATGAGCAGCCATGCCATATGGGCCAGGACCCTGGATTCAAGGCCACAGCCTGACAACAGCTTGCCTCAGAATTAACACCTGGGAGGATGCAATCATTAATTGCTTAAAGCCACTGCAGTCCACAGTGTTATGCCAGAGATACATTTACAGACACCACCAGCAAGATGGCCTAGATAGTTACTCCTATTACAAAGAGACAGTATGGGCCAGGGGATAGTACACTGGACTAGAATTCAGAAGCCTTGAATTATTTCCTTACCTCTGCCACTGGCCTGTTGGTTGAACTTGGTCATAGCGTTTCCCTGAAATAAAGTTCCTCTCTCTGTAAAATGAACATACCTATAATGACATGTTTTGTAAAATTCTTTGAGATTTGCTAATGAAAAGTACTGTGTCAAAAGACTGCTGATCTTATCTACATGCCTGTTTCTATCTGAGTAACATCTCACGCTTGCCACAATTTTGCATTTTGTTATATGACTGGCAGTTCCTTTCAAATCTCTTCAGGTTTCAAGGTTTGATGTAAGCAGCCTTCAGAAGAGAAAAATATGAAACATAGGCATTGGCTTGTGAGATTCAAAAGGAAACACAGAGCTGAGATATAGCAGCAAATGGACAGAAAGCAATCAAACAATACAAACAGCTTCTTGGCAGGGCCAGCTGTGCTCCAATTTCATATACAAGGGCCTCTATATTTAAGGCTTCTGAGGCGCTTCATTGCTTCAGGCACCGGTAGCTTGTGCTGTTTGCTTGCAGGAAATAATAATTGGAGATACGCTTCTCATGCTGAATATAAAATAGATCATAACAGTGTTTAGTTATATAACAATCCTCACCATCGCAGGTTCTCAGCCAGCAGGGTAGGGAGAAATGTGGTGACCTTTTGATAGTGGCACATCAAGAGAGTTATGTAACTAAATTAAGCCTTGCCCTGCTCCTGCTTGCGGATGTTACAAGAGACACTCTGGCTGACACTTGCAGATCAACTGGAAAATATGTATTACAACAAATAATGGATCATAGCATTATGTCATGCTCCTTGTAGGCTTTACCCATGCAAGCAACTTTTTGAAGTTGGTAGGAGTGTCCACAAGAATGTATCAGAATCAGTTTTTTAAAAAGTGATGGGGAGATCTGATTCATTCTCCGGAAAAAAAAACCTGTAGCTTTTCCATCCAGTGCGGCAATATACTTAAGACTTTCATGAAAATCCCTCCATAACTAGAGACCTACCCAAATTGTGATTGAATGTACTTCACAGAAATCGGGAAATTGGGAGATCTCTGTGAAATACTTGGGATGAAAAGAAAAAGCTTACTAAAAATAAATTGCTTGCTCCTTAATGGAAGCCAGCAGTCCTTCTGGCCATGCAGCCCACCTGGGGGAAAGGTGGAGGGAGGCTGCTGGCACAAAGGTGAGCAGGCAAGATAGCTGCCACCCCTACCCTTCACTACTGAAAAAGCAGCCCTGCCCCTCTCCACCAATCAGCACTGAGAGGTGGGACCCCCTGGCAGACAGCCTTTTCAGCCAATCAGTGGCAATTGGGGGGGTCTGTATGAAGCACAGCCCTCTCTACCAATCAGCAGTGGGGAAGACCCACTGGGG
Source organism: Alligator sinensis (assembly GCF_000455745.1). NCBI lineage: Eukaryota > Metazoa > Chordata > Crocodylia > Alligatoridae > Alligator > Alligator sinensis. Next base: position 249,047 of record NW_005842465.1, read on the forward strand.
CTCCTTGGCGAATCATAGACATGGGGAGGCTCTGACCATGATAAGTCCTCAAAAATGGTAGCCAGCCTTGCAATATGCCTGCAAAATTGGCTGGCTGCCTCCTTGAGCTGGGTAGACCCTGATCCACAGCTTAATTCCATCTACTCTAGGTTTTATTTTATGTTTTTTCTGCATTTGGTGAACTAGTGGTCCAACCTGGTATGGCATTTCTGATCTGCCTAACAGTCATTCGTTCACCATCATAATAGAGAATGCATGAAGTAGATGTTTTTCCTATTTGATACAAATGGTATATGTTATACTTTTGTGATGGACCTGGCACTGCTCTACTCTGTTTAATGAGTAAAGCATGGTGACATGGTTTATTGAGATGTTTGCTGTAGGACTATCTTAGGGGAAAAAAAACAGAAAGGAGAAAGAGTAATTCTAGATCAAATACTGCAGAGAAAACCCTTGGTGATTTATTAGTGGATGTGGCAGAGCCAAACAGACCTTAGGAACATCATTGGAACTCCAACAGAACCTACCAAACTAGTTTTGGGCTTTTAGGGAGAAAGAGAGAGAAAAAGGAAAGAGAGAAAGAAAGGACGGGGTGAGAAAGCAAAAAACTCAGGCTGGATAAAAAGTGACTTTTGCTTTCTTTCAGTGAGAGGTGGTTGCTATAAGAGGCAGTTATTGCTCAGTAGCATCCTGATACCTCCTACGGCATTTGAAGAAGTCAAGCTTTCCTATAGCTGGTAAAACTTGAGGTAAGATAGGCCTGCATATAGTAAGTCTATTGTTTTAAAATCCTTTTTTTTTTATCTTGAGTTTCATTCCATAGTTTGGTTAAAGAAGGCTGTCAGATCACTTCATCTTACAGGATCACAGACTGCCAAAGGAAAAACCTAGAGCAGGGGTTGTCAACTGGGGGTATGCGTACCACCAGGGGTACTTGGAAAGGGGCTAAGGGGTATGTGCGGGACTTTTTCAGGCTCTGGGGTCTGGGAGCATGGCCACCTCCCTTTGTGAGGTCTGGTCCCTTTTGGGGTCTCTGGTACACCAGCTCCAGCCCACAGTCCAGCGACTGTGTGCCATCAGGGATGGTGAGTGGGAGATAGACTCCTACTGCCAGGCCCTTCTCCCCCGGGAGGCAGAGGGTAGACCACAGTCACCCTCCAGGACAAGGGAGGACTCAGGGACCTCCCATTCTGTCCAGCCAAAGGGTTGGATCAAGGTGGCCAAGGCCCCAAGGCCTGCACACCAAGGTCCTCACCCACTGGAGCTTTGCAATAGGTATGAACCTCTTGCAGCCCCAGCAGAGCCTGATAAGTTGCCAGCTCCTACAGGCAACACAGGGTCAACTGTAGCTACTGCCCCGGCTCTCTCTAAGACAAAATGCCAAGTGTTTGTCATGGGAGACTCCATCCTGAGAGGGACTGAGGGGGCAATCTGCCGCCCCGACCCCTTGGCTTCGGAAGTCTGCTGCTTTCCGGGAGCCCGAATCCAAGACATTGCAGAGAAGATCCCTGAGCTCCTCCGGCCCACTGACCACTACCCTATGTTCCTTATCCATGTGGACACCAATGACACAGCTTGGAGCACTCCCAGCTGGGTTATGAAGCACTACAGGGATTTGGGAGCAGCACTTAAGGGGTTGGGGGAACAGTGGTATGTTCCTCGATCTTCCCAGTCTCAGGCTATGGGCTGGGGAGGGAGAGGAGTATTCAGGTAGTGAACCAAAGACTGTGGCATTGGTGTCATTGGGAAGGCTTTGGCTTCCATGACCATAGTCCGCTCTTCGGTGAGAGAGGCAATAAGCTGCTGGGAAGGGATGGCCTCCACCTCTCTCCGCTGGGGAGGAGGATCTTCTCAGCCAGACTGGCTGACCTGCTCCACTGGGCTTTAAACTAAGCCCGCCGGCAGATGGGGGGACTACTGCCACTGCTGGCCCACTGAGCAACCCTTGCAAAGCCAGCAGGCCAAGGCACTTAAGGGAGTCCACCCTGCCCCTGCCCTGGAGCAAGCTGTAGGTAAGGCAAGGGCCCCAAAGGGACACTTGCCTGCCTGTACACAAATGCCAGGAGCTTGGGGAATAAACAGGAAGAGCTGGTCCTCCTGCTAAACACAAATAACTATGATGTCATAGGGACAATGGAGACCTGGTGGAACTCCACCCATGACTGGACCACAGGTAGATGGCTATACTCTGTATACAGGAGGGATTGAGTGGACAAAAGGGGCGGGGGTATAGATCTCTATGTCAAGGAAAGCTACGCATCCCTGCAAGCCAACATTGGCACCCAAGGTGGCTGACTGGAGACCCTCTAGGTTAAAATCTCCTCCCATGATCAAGAGCTTGACCAGGAGTTCACCAGGGAAATGGCTGAGGCCGTACACTCCTGGTGCATGGTTGTCATGGGAGAGTTCAACTACCCAGACATCTTGTGGGAAGAGTGCTCGGCCAGATCCGAGGGGTCACAAAGCTTTCTCTCGTGCTTGGATGAGCTCTATCTGACACAGGAAGTCTACGGGCTGATGAGAGGTAAAGCTCTACTCGACCTGGTTCTGGCAATGGGGGATGACCTAACCAGCAACTTAATGATCGAAGGGAAGCTGGGTGACAGTGACCACGAACTGATCACCTTCACCATCCACTGTAAGTCTGGCAAGTCAGTCAGCAATAGTACTCAACTTCAGGAAAACTGACTTTAACAAGCTCAGGAGGCTTGTCAGTGAGGCCCTAAAGGCTACAACCCAAAGGGGAGGGGAATTCAGGATGAGTGGTTGCTCCTCAAAGGAGCAATCCTGGATACAAAATCAAAGTCTATTCTGTCTCGTAGGAAAGGCAGCAAAAGGGCACAGCAACCCCCTTGGCTCTCCAGGGAACTAGCGGACCTCTTGCATTTAAAAAGACAGACCTACGAAGGATGGAGGACTGGATCCACCTCCAAGGAGGAATACTCTGCACTGGTCCGGACCTGCAGGGAGCGAACCAGGAAAGCCAAGGCTGTGATGGAACTCCAACTAGCTACAAGTATCAAGAACAATAAAAAGTCCTTTTTTAGATATGTTGGGAGCCTGAGGAAAAGCAAGGGCAACATTGGACCCCTGCTAAACCTGATGGGACAACTAACAACCGACACCCAGGAAAAAGCCAACTTGCTAAATGGGTACTTTGTGTTGGTCTTTCACCAGTCCCATGGGACACCCCTGCCCATTACGGGACAGGGACGCCCGGGTGAGGGAGTTTCCTTACCCTCCATCAATGCTGACCTCGTGAAGGAACACCTTGAAAGGCTGGACACCTTCAAGTCAGCCGGCCCTGACAGTCTATACTCCAGGGTACTCAAGGAGCTGGCTAGCATCATAGCTCAGCCCCTGGCACGTATCTTTGAGAACTCCTGGAGCTCTGGTGAAGCGTCCAAAGATTGGAAGAAAGCCAATTTGGTGCCTATCTTTAAGAAAGGGAAGAAAGTGGATCTGGCAAACTATAGGCCCATCAGCCTGACCTCTATCCCAGGGAAGGTCTTAGAAAAGAACATCAAAGAGGCCATTCTTAACAGACTGGCTGATGGCAACATCCTGAGGGATAGCCAGCATGGATTTGTTGCAGGTAGGTCTTGTTGGACCAATCTTACTTCCTTTTATGACCAGGTGACCTATCACCTGGATGAGGGAGAAGAGATTGATGTCATATATCTTGACTTCAAAAAAGCCTTCGATCTGGTATCCCATGACCACCTCTTGGCAAAACTGGCTAACTGTGGCCTCAGCCTCACCATGATCTGCTGGCTGGGGAACTGTCTCTGTGGTCGGACCCAGAGGGTGGTGGTTGATGGAAGTCAATCGTTGTGGTGCGCAATGACCAGTGGGATCCCTCAAGGCTCTGTCCTAGGGTCTATACATTCTAACATCTTCATCAATGATGTAGACATTGGTATCAGAAGTGGACTGTCCAAGTTCACCGATGACACCAAACTCTGGGGCAAAGCATCCACACCTGAGGACAGGAGGGTGATCCAGGCTGACCTTGACAGGCTCAGGAAATGGGCGGATGAGAACCTGATGGTGTTTAACACTGAAAAATGCAAGGTTCTCACCCTTGGGAGGAAAAACCTACAGCATGCTTATAGGCTCGGCAGTGCTATGCTGGCTAGCACTATGGATGAAAGGGACTTGGGGGTCATAATTGATCACAAGATGAACATGAGCCTTCAGTGTGATGCTACTGCTAGTAAAGCAAGCAAAACGCTGGCTTGCACCCACAGATGTCATTCTCCCATTGTACTTGGCCTTGGTGAGGCCGCAGCTGGAGTATTGCGTCCAGTTTTGGGCTCCGCAATTCAAAAAGGATGTGGAGACGCTTGGGAGAGTCCAGAGGAGAGCCATGAGTATGATCAGAGGTTAGGAAAACAGACCTTATGAAGAGAGGCTGAGAGCCATGGGACCCTTCAGCCTGGAAAAGCGCAGGCTCAGAGGTGATCTGCTGGCCACCTATAAGTTTATCAGGGGTGCTCACCAGGATCTGGGGGAACGTCTGTTCACCAGAGTGCCCCAAGGGATGACAAGGTCGAATGGTCACAAACTCCTCCATGACCATTTCAGGCTGGACATAAAGAAAAACTTCCTTACTGTCCAACCCTCCAAGGTTTGGAATAGACTGCCGCCGGAGGTGGTTCAAGCACCTACTTTGAAAGCCTTCAAGAGACATATGGATGTCTATCTTGCTGGGATCCTATGATCCTTGCTGACTTCCTGCCCCTGGGGCAGGGGGCTGGACTCGATGATCTTCCAAGGTCCCTTCCAGCCCTAATGTCTATGAAATCTATAACATCTACTACAGGGGAAGGAGCAGTGCAAGTCCTGATGTCCTGAGGGTAAACTAAGACAGGTGCTATGCTTGGGCATGCAGGGATGAAATCTAAAAGGCCAAAGGGCAACTGGAGTTGCAGCTAGGAAGGAACATGAAGGGTAAAAAGAGGGGTTTCTCCAAGTATTTCACTAACAAGAGGAAGGTCAGGGAATGTGTGGGCCCTTACTGAATAGGGGAGGAAGCACAGTGACAGATGATGCAGAAAAGGCTGAAGTACTCAATGCCTTTTTCACCTCAGTCTTCACAGGCAAGGTCAGCTCCCAGACTACTGCACCTGGCAGCACAGTTAGGGGTGGAAGTGAGCAGCCACCAGAGGCAAAAGAACAGGTTAGGGACTATTTAGCAAAGCTAGATGTGTACAAGTCCATTGGGCCAGACATGATGCACCTGAGGGTGCTCAGGAAGTTGGCTGATGTGATTGTAGTGCCATTGGCCATTATCTTTGGAAACTCATGGTGATTGGGAAAGGTCCCAGATGATTGAAAAAGAGCAAATATAGTACCCATCTTTAAGAAAGGGAAGAAGGGGGATCTGGGGAACTACAGACTCAGCCATCACCTCAGCCTCACCTCAGTACCTGGAAAAATCATGAAAGAGGTTCTCAAGAAATCCATTTCTAAGCACTTGGAGGAGAAGGTGATTAGGAATAGTCAGCATGGATTCACCAAGGGCAATTATACCAGACTAACCTGATTGCCTTCTATGATGAAGTGACTGCCTCTGTGGATGTGGGAAGAGCTGTGGATGTGATATACCTTGACTTTTGATACAGTCTCCCACAAGATTCTTGCAAGGAAGCTAAGGAAGTATGGGTTGAATGAATGAAGTGTAAGGTGGATAGAAAACACTGGCTATATTGTCAGGCTTAAAGGATAGTAAACTATGGCTTGATGTCTAGGTGGCAGCTGGTATCAAGTGGAGTACCCCAGTGGTCAGTCCTGGGGCCATTTTTATTCAATATCTTCATCAATAACCTGGAGGATGGGATGGAGTGCGCCCTCAGCAAGTTTGCAGATGACACCAACCAGGGGGGAGTAGTAGATAGGATGGAGGGTAGGGCTAGGATTCAAAGAGACCTCAACAAACTGGAGGATTGGACCACAAGAAATCTCATGAGATTCAGTAAGGACAAGTGCAAAGTCCTGCACGTAGAATGGAACAATCCCATGCATCACTACAGGCTGGGGACCAACTGGCTAAGCAGCAGCTCTGCAGAAAGGGACCTGGGGGTTACAGTGGACAATAAGCTGAATATGAGCCAACAGTGTGCCCTTGTTGTGAAGAAGGCTAAACACCTACTGGGCTGCATTAATAGAAGTGTTTCCAGTAGATCAAAGGAAAAGATTCTTTCCCTGTACTTGGCATTGGTGAGGCCACATCAGGAATATTGTGTTCAGTGTTGGGTCTCCCACTACAGAAAAGATTCTGGCAAATTGCAGAGTCCAGCAGAAAGCAATGAACATGGTTAGGGGTCTGGGGAACATGACTTGTGAAGAGAGGCTGAGGGAGCTGGGCTTATTTAGTCTGCAGAAGAGAAGACTGAGGTGGGATTTAATAGCTACCTAAAGCGGGGTCCAAAGAGGATGGAGCTAGACTGTTCTCAGTAGTGGCAGATGACAGAACAAGAAGCAATGGTCTCAAGTTGCAACAAGGGAAGTTTAGGTTAGATATTAGGAAGAACCTCCTCACTAGGAGGGCAGTAAAGCACTGGAACAGGTTACCCACAGAGATGATTGTATCACCAAGGTTTTTAAGACCCAGCTAGACAAAGCTTTGGCTGGAATGTTCTAGTTGGGGATGGTCCTGCATTGAGTGGGGGGGTTGGACTAAATGACCTCCTGAGGTCCCTTCCAACCCTAATTTTCCATGATTCTGTAATTCTCTATGACACCTGGCTAATATTATTTATAGTGCAGCAGTGTCTACATGCTAGATGCTGAACAACTGCATGGTAAGACGCCCAAGAGCTCAATCTGAATATGAAAGTCAGGCAAAGAGTAAGCATAGATGAAGCACAGGTCAAAAAGCAAGTTTAGTGGCCTAACCAGAAATAGAACCTGTTTCTCCCAAGCATCAAGTCAGTTCCCTGACTACTAAGCCAGACTATTTCTCTGCTACTTGTATCCTAAAACATAATGAGAAAAATACTGCACTGCAGAGAGACTGTTGAAGGCTGGTTCCAAAGATTTTTGTATCGGTGGAATGAGTCCCACTGCCTTTGGCTCAGACTCCTGGTTTGGATTAAAACAAGTTCCTTAGGATTTCAGCACGGACCTCTTCATTATGATTACAGATCCTGGCCATTGCTTGTAGAGAAATTTTAACAATTATATACACTCTCAATTTTTTTCTGAAAAGTTTAATATTTATCTCTGTAGTCAAACAAACTGAAGTCAGGGGCACTTGTATGTGTGATGATGTCATGACGTACACATGATGAAAATTTCCCTTTGTGTGGCTTAACGGTGTCACACATTACATGTATGCGAGTTTTGGGGCTTAGAATGAGTTTGCATCATTTCAAACTAAACTACATCCCGATGTAGTTTAGTATGGAACAACATTACAGCCATTAGTCAGCTCGCTCCCCAGCCATGGGAGAGGCAGGCAGACTCCACAGAAAAAAAGGATTGGCCCTTTGCCACTTCTGCCTTCAGCAGGCTCCTGCAGCTGGCAGGATGCCTGAGGCCGCCTGGGAATGAGCTGGCTTGCCCCTGGGGCAGCACGGGGAGGTGGCAGGAGGGCAGCTGGGTGTACTGGCAGCTGGAGAATGTGGTGGGGATGGTGCACGGGGTGTGGAGCAGCCCAGGTGGGCAGCTAAGTTACCTGAGCCCACCCAGGCTTCCAGAGCCCCATGCACCATCCCTGCCACCTTCTCTGGCTGCCAGCACACCCAGCCACCCTCCTGCTGCCTCCCTGTGCAGTCCCAGGGGCAAGCCAGCCCATTCCCGGGCAGCCTCAGATATCCTGCTGGCCGCAGGAGCCTGCTGAAGGCAGAAGTGGTGAGGGACCTGATTCTTTTTTTCTGTAGAGCCTGCCTGCCTCTCCTGAAGCCAAGGGGTGATCTGATGAACTAATGGTATAGATTAATGGACCCGCAGCTGCAGGAGAGGTGGGCAGGCTCCTCCAAAAAGAAAAAGAAAAGAAAAAGGATTAGGCCCCTTGCCACTTCTGCTTTCAGCAGGCACCTGTGGCCACCAGGACAATAATGTACATACAGTGAAAGAAAAATAAAATCCACCTTTTCAATAAAAACTCACTAGTTCAATTTTGTGGCATAGAATGCAACCCTAAGGACTAAACCCCTGTCATATGTACAAGTGTCCAGGGGCTTTGAAAAGTATAAGGATCTTATTCTGGCTGGTTTTTTTCTAATACAAAATGAGAAGTTTTGGGTGATAAACAAAAGTTTACTGCATTAAATTCACAGCTGCCTCCTAAAGCAAGGTTTGGTGACTATGGCATATGATAGGTTTAAAATACAAATTGTAAGAATGATAATAGGGATAAATAGCCACCCTCAACATTATTGCTGCAAGCCCAGAGATACACTCCTGAGGAAGGCTGGGTGAAATATTTTCAACAAATAATAAAATCATTGAAAAATGGAGCTTTGACTGCCTGAAAAGTTCACAAATGTGCATTATATTTTGTGAAGTTTTGACCAAAACTAACAGGAAAAAAATGAGAATATTAGAACACTTCTTCTAAACATTCTTGAAACAAAATGTTTCATTTCAGAAATACTAAAATGTTTTGTTTCTATTTTTTTTTCAACTTCAGTTCAAAATAGCCTTTTTTATTTAAAAAAGTTTCCTAAATGTGAATAAGGGGTTTTAAATAATACAAAAATAAGGCAGACCATTTTGTTTTGGGTTGAATAAAATACCTTGGATTGTGTCTTTGTTTCAATGATAGTCCTCCAGGCCCAAATTGCTGTTTTGGTTCAATTTGAATCGATTTTTATCTGATTTTTCAGTCCAGCCATATAACTAAAAAATCTACTACAGGCAGTCCTCAGACTTATGACACAATTGGTTCCTGAAAACCGCGTCTTAAGTCAAAACATTGTAACTCAGAACCGATATTGCCATAGGAAACAATGTTATAAATCGGGGATTGTTCCTGAACCAAGGTCCAATACCCTATTTTCACCAAAAATACTCCAGAATTTTGTACTCGATCAATTATAGATGAGTAATGTAGCTACATTAATGTATTTATAACGTAAATAACAATCATACTGATTTGGAAGGACTTTTTGAGGCGACTTTACTGGACTTTTTGAAGGGCTCTTGTTTAGACTTTTTGAAGGGTTCTTGGCTTCTCGGGAGTCTTGGCTGCAGGTTTTTCTGAAGTCTTGTCTGCTTTCTTAAAGAAAGTGTCCAAGGAATTTTGAACAGATGTTCTCCAGGGAGACGGGTGATGCAGCGAACTTGTTCACTGGTGTGGCGTTGTGTCGGATCAAGCGTTGTAAAGTCAAAACTGACATCAGAAAGTTGAAACAGGCTGTCAATTTATAAACGTTGTAAGTGTGAAACATTGTAACTCAAAACATTGTAAGTCGAGGACTGCCCGAACTGGAATAGAGATAAGGAGATCTGCTACTGGCAAAGAAATAGCAGTGAGACAGTCTGAAATGAACTGACTTAGAGGATTAGATAAAAGAAGCATCTGACATGTAGATTGTTCTCAGCTATCTCAAGGCTTTGCCTCCATCAGAACAATCCATGGGGAAGCAGGGCAGGACTGGCACTTGGTTCAGTCACGACTCAGATATGACGAGGAAAGGAGTGGCACTTTTTCCTAATTATTGAATATAGTTTCTGAAACCATTTGAAGGAATATCCAGATAAAGTCTATTATCAAAGTTTAGCCAGACTTCTGCCAAATTCTGGCTGTATTTCTGTCTAGTGTTAACAGTGCTTGCATTATACTACAAATCTCCATACCACAATATCCCAAAGTGCTCCAAATGCATAAGCCAGTTTTTATCCCGAAATACGTAACACCTAATGAAGCCCAGGAGATCTCCTGCATTTGTATATGTAACTGTCTGGAGGAGTTTTCAGGCCTGTAAAGAGAAAATGCTATGTCAATGGCATCTTAAAAAGGCCACTTCAGCCTGAAAACCTTTTATAAAGATGTAACAGCATAAGTACAAAATCTACACGCCTATCATTGACCATGTTAATAATAATGAAGACATCTGGGCTGTAAAACGTTATATAAGTGCCAGATCCCCTGCTTTTGGAGCTCTATAGGTTACAGTGAAATTACTACATCAGAAACATTTGGTTCTATATATTTGAAGCATTTTACCAAGACTTTCTAACTGACTTTTAGTTAACTGACAGGCATTTGAGGCAGACAGACAGGTAAATATTGACATTTCTAGTGTTAAGATGGTTAGAAAATGGAAAGCAGGGGTTAAACCAGTGGCTCCCAACCTTCTTCACTGAACCATTGGAAATGGGGTCCATGTATTCAGCAACTAATGTGCTAATGTCAAACTCCTACTTTGCTCTTCCTATTAACCTCCATTTTAACTTTTTAATCTCTTGTGGTTACAAAAGAAAATGAAGGTTATCATGTGTGACAGGTTGTTCTGAAACAAAGTATGGGAACCGCTGGATTAAATCATCTGCTGAAGACCATGCAGTAAATCAGTGGCACAGCTGGGGATGAATCTAGGTCTCCTGCCTCCTAGACTAGCCCATGTGTAATCCTGATGCTCATACAGAATTAAATGTTTTTTATAGCCTAACAAAGGGAGAAAGGCAGTGGGAGAGAAGCTTGATTTTCTTTTGAAACCTCTGTTTATGAATATGTGCACAGAGAAGGGAGGGGTATTTGGAAATGCCTCGAGGCACTGGGAGGTGGTGGTACTGGGCTTGCTCAGCAGCTGTCCCCATTCTGTATACTTGTGATTGGGCTTATTGGTGACATTCCCAAGTAGTTTCATTTCTTTTGTAGCCCAGGTAACTTGGGTATCTACTCCCCTTCTCTAATTGAAGGGGATTGTTAGCTGGCAGGTGTGCTGTGGGGTGGGAACTGCAGAGCGCTCAGTTTCCCTCCGTCCCTATAGAACCAGGCCAGGACAGTCAGGGGACTTCACTATATACACATTTATTTACATTAACTTATCACAAGGGAAAGGAACATGGATAGAAACATATGTACAATGTATATATATATTTATAAGATATCTAAATCAGTAACATAAACAATACCCTCTGGGTAAATGACATAAAACCTTATACCAGTGCTCCAGATATAGGTAAGTCACAGGTAAGTATCTGATCTGAAACAGATAAACCCCAAAGACAAACTCAATCCCGAGGGGAAACCCCAATGCCCTTGGGCTTTTCCCAAGCCCTACAAAGAAACTGGTAACTTTAGGGGGGGGCCTCTCAGTGGGACCTCCCCTTTCAGGAGTCCTTAACTAACCAGGGGGGACTCCCCCTCCCCTGTGGAGCTTGAGGTTGAGGACCTGAGCCACCCAAGCGCTCCAAAAGTCCTACTCCATGCACCGTCCTGTGCACCGTGTCTCAGGCTGCACGCCAGAGGTTGCAGACCTGGAGCTTCTGGAGGTTGAGGACCTGAGCCACCCAAGCGCTCCAAAAGTCCTACTCCATGCACCGTCCTGTGCACCGTGTCTCAGGCTGCACGCCAGAGGTTGCAGACCTGGAGCTTCTGGAGGTTGAGGACCTGAGCCACCCAAGCGCTCCAAAAGTCCTACTCCATGCACCGTCCTGTGCACCGTGTCTCAGGCTGCACGCCAGAGGTTGCAGACCTGGAGCTTCTGGAGGTTGAGGACCTGAGCCACCCAAGCGCTCCAAAAGTCCTACTCCATGCACCGTCCTGTGCACCGTGTCTCAGGCTGCACGCCAGAGGTTGCAGACCTGAGCCACCTCATGCAGCTCCCAGGGGCTGGATGCCGTGTGCCATGCTGCACACCGAGAGTCTAGCTGCTGGAGGCAATGGAAGTCTTCAGGGACACTTCTGGGCTACTGCTTCACCCTGCTGAGCAACTTTCCTCAGCGCTTCTAAGTCCTGGTCTTCTCTCTTCTTTCTCCCGGATGTGCTCCCCCATGCTGGGCACGTAGCTCTTTTTATATGCGCCAGGGCTCCGCCCCTGAAGTCTTCCAGCCCTGAGTGTTGCAGTCTTCAATCAGGTCCACGGGGCGGGGGAAACGGGACTCCTCTCCCCCTCCTCTCAGGAAAGGGGCATAACTTTCCTCTCCCCGTCCCCTCAGGAAAGGGGCGTGACTGAACTCCTCTTGCTGCCTCCTGATTGGGGGATGAGCTCCACCAATCAAAACAGCAAGATTTCAAGCCTGGGACTCAACCCAAGCTCCAAAAGGCAAGCCTGCTACACTTTAATAAGTCCATTAAGGTCCATTAAATATCTATTAATTCTAAGTAATTCTTGTAATATAAACTGATATTATGAATGTAATGTAAGCATAGTATCAGTTATGTGAAGGCTCCATTATTTTTCAATTTTCCCTTTCCTTTGCTTGTAAGCAGACCTGCACAAAAACTACAGAACATTTTCCTATGAGCAGAATTCACTTTGATGATATTAGTAATGCTTTTATTCCATTTACAGGAACACATGTTAGCAACTTCTTGGTCATAGGCCTAGTTTGTGAAAAGGAAAGACTTGTCATCACCTGTGAAAATAAATATTCACACAAAGTTTCATGTCAAAAGTGATTGTGTGGTCAGCTTGAAATGATTGTCAAAGAGCAGAAGCAATGCCAGGTGACTTGGGTAAGCGACCACACATCTGACTGTCACAGACCTAATGAATACTTACTGCAGACAATTTTCTAAGCAACCCATGAACCAGGGATTTATTTGCAGTAAGCAACTTGCTGTGCAACTGAATAATAAACAGAATCATAAAAATTGTGTCCTCTTGACAAACTGTTAGCAGGAAAAGGAGCTGAATTTACTTAAAGAGCTCTGAGAGACAAACTGTTGGCCTGCCTCTGTTCACTCATGGCATGGGTAAGATTCTTTGTGGTTAGGAACATTGTTGCCAGGCCCTGGCCGAGCGGTCAAGGCCAATGTGGCCAAAGGGTGAGTTACTGTGTTTGCATCAGGATTACAGAGAAGAAAGAGTTACTTTCATTGGTCACATAGCTCATTCCATTGCAGAGTCATTCCTTTCATTCCATTAAATCATTTGTTTGGTCCACTTTCAAATTTCCCAAGTGATGGGACTTGCACTGAGCTGTCCTGGGACACTATTCCACAGTCTGATGTGCTTCACAAATATTTTATTTCCCAATACTTTTAGCCTAAATTTCCCTTTGCTGAATTTCATCCCATTAGTTATAGCTTTGTCACCTCAAATGACCCTAAGTGATTCCTCTTTCTCTCCTTGGTGCTTAGCATTTATGCCCTTCAGACACTTGTAGACAGTTATCATGCCCCTTTAGTTGTCACTTAGCCAAATGAGATATGTTTAGGTCTTTTAATCTTCCTTGTAAATCAGTCCCTCTAGTCCCTGAAGCAGTCTCACTGCTCTTCTCTGAATTCCTTCCAATTTATCAACATCACTTTAGTAATGAAGTGTCTGTAAATGAATGCACAATTTTATGTTCTGCCACAGTGATCAGCAAAATAACAAACACGATGAATCTAAAAAACTTTTCCTTAAGTATTTTAAGACTAGCTCCAAACTATTCAGGTGTCAATGCAGTTCCTCATGCATTCTTTCCTTATGGACGTGTGTGTCATGGTATAGCCAAGGTCAAAGGTTTATCCAAAGCCTAAGTGTCCCATCAGGCTAACATGGTTAAGGCATATTAGTTTCTATAGCCTAGGACAAACAGGGAATGGTATGACTACCATTGTGTCTGGCTGTCTTAGCAACCTTCACCCAAAAGACCTGTAAGTATTTATAGCTAGGTCAACATGGAGGAATTGGGTGCAAGTCGGGAACTACTGTCTCTATATCTACAGCATCCACAACTGTATCAGCACATCAGCTGCAGTGCCATGCATACCAAAATTGAAACGATATCTAGAAAATTAGCAAAATCTCTGCACAAAGGTGACACATGGTATGGACACACTTCTTTATCACATAGCAGCCATATAATCCGTGCCATTAACTTTACTGTAAAATCACAGCATTACTGTAACCTGTTACAGCTTACCATATTTTCCAAACTAGTTGGTTTCTACTAACATTTTTGTCCAATGGGCAAAACTAATTCCCCATATTATATACCTGATGCTATTCATACCCCCTTCTAAATTTTGGGGAAAGCTTAGAGCTCCCAAATGATTTTTTACCCCGGTGGCAATTAATCCAGCTAAAGTTATGGGATACATGCCTCCCGGAATTATATTCATGGTATTTGTGAGAATTGCCCCCTTACTCCATCCCGAATTTCTTATTAGTGGAAGGGCCTCCTCTGAACTTAATAGGGTTCCTATTCCGTTTTCTTCCTCTATAATCCTTCCTACCCACACGTAGCAATTTTCATTAGTACGTCGTGCTGTTCTCCTAGCCAAATCCTCTATTTCCTCCCTGTTCCTTTCTCTATAGATATTCTGCCTAACTGCAGGATTTGTGCCTTGTTGTTTCCAACTAGTAGTTACTATAGGACATGCCTCCAGTATTGGCTCTGCTCTACCCTTAGCTACTTCTCCTACCTCATAGTCAGCTTTTAATTCTTTCAATTCTACTGTAACTTCTGCATATGGTGGTGGAGTGGATGGAGTAATTGGAGAGGGTGCAGTAGGTTGCACAGATATTTTACTTGGTTTCTCTCCATGCTCCTCTGTTTCATTCACTTTACTCTGGTTCATAACCAATTTTAAAACATTATTCTCGGCTGCTAAATTTTCTACCTCATGCAATAAGTGAATGATTCCCCGAGTTGCCTCTCCTAAGAGAGACAGATAATTAGGTTTTTTCAAAGGACCTCCTGCTGCTTGTTTGCAA
>NW_005842465.1:263945-278018 GCF_000455745.1 Alligator sinensis
GGGGGGGGGTCGCTGTCCCCTGGAACAGGGCTAGGCTATGCAGGGCTTCTGGGGCCTCTGGCTTGGCCCTGTTGGCTGGCTCAGTAGCCCGATCACCGTCTGGCTCTCTGGACTCAACCTTTTGCTATGGGTTGGAGGCCTGGGCTGCCTTGTGCAGCACCAGGCTTGGTCCACTCCTGGACCGTCCATGCAGCTCCTCCTGCACTGAGCTCCCAGCCTGGAGCTTGAGGTTGAGGACCTGAGCCACCCAAGCGCTCCAAAAGTCCTACTCCATGCACCGTCCTGTGCACCGTGTCTCAGGCTGCACGCCAGAGGTTGCAGACCTGAGCCACCTCATGCAGCTCCCAGGGGCTGGATGCCGTGTGCCATGCTGCACACCGAGAGTCTAGCTGCTGGAGGCAATGGAAGTCTTCAGGGACACTTCTGGGCTACTGCTTCACCCTGCTGAGCAACTTTCCTCAGCGCTTCTAAGTCCTGGTCTTCTCTCTTCTTTCTCCCGGATGTGCTCCCCCATGCTGGGCACGTAGCTCTTTTTATATGCGCCAGGGCTCCGCCCCTGAAGTCTTCCAGCCCTGAGTGTTGCAGTCTTCAATCAGGTCCACGGGGCGGGGGAAACGGGACTCCTCTCCCCCTCCTCTCAGGAAAGGGGCATAACTTTCCTCTCCCCGTCCCCTCAGGAAAGGGGCGTGACTGAACTCCTCTTGCTGCCTCCTGATTGGGGGATGAGCTCCACCAATCAAAACAGCAAGATTTCAAGCCTGGGACTCAACCCAAGCTCCAAAAGGCAAGCCTGCTACACTTTAATAAGTCCATTAAGGTCCATTAAATATCTATTAATTCTAAGTAATTCTTGTAATATAAACTGATATTATGAATGTAATGTAAGCATAGTATCAGTTATGTGAAGGCTCCATTATTTTTCAATTTTCCCTTTCCTTTGCTTGTAAGCAGACCTGCACAAAAACTACAGAACATTTTCCTATGAGCAGAATTCACTTTGATGATATTAGTAATGCTTTTATTCCATTTACAGGAACACATGTTAGCAACTTCTTGGTCATAGGCCTAGTTTGTGAAAAGGAAAGACTTGTCATCACCTGTGAAAATAAATATTCACACAAAGTTTCATGTCAAAAGTGATTGTGTGGTCAGCTTGAAATGATTGTCAAAGAGCAGAAGCAATGCCAGGTGACTTGGGTAAGCGACCACACATCTGACTGTCACAGACCTAATGAATACTTACTGCAGACAATTTTCTAAGCAACCCATGAACCAGGGATTTATTTGCAGTAAGCAACTTGCTGTGCAACTGAATAATAAACAGAATCATAAAAATTGTGTCCTCTTGACAAACTGTTAGCAGGAAAAGGAGCTGAATTTACTTAAAGAGCTCTGAGAGACAAACTGTTGGCCTGCCTCTGTTCACTCATGGCATGGGTAAGATTCTTTGTGGTTAGGAACATTGTTGCCAGGCCCTGGCCGAGCGGTCAAGGCCAATGTGGCCAAAGGGTGAGTTACTGTGTTTGCATCAGGATTACAGAGAAGAAAGAGTTACTTTCATTGGTCACATAGCTCATTCCATTGCAGAGTCATTCCTTTCATTCCATTAAATCATTTGTTTGGTCCACTTTCAAATTTCCCAAGTGATGGGACTTGCACTGAGCTGTCCTGGGACACTATTCCACAGTCTGATGTGCTTCACAAATATTTTATTTCCCAATACTTTTAGCCTAAATTTCCCTTTGCTGAATTTCATCCCATTAGTTATAGCTTTGTCACCTCAAATGACCCTAAGTGATTCCTCTTTCTCTCCTTGGTGCTTAGCATTTATGCCCTTCAGACACTTGTAGACAGTTATCATGCCCCTTTAGTTGTCACTTAGCCAAATGAGATATGTTTAGGTCTTTTAATCTTCCTTGTAAATCAGTCCCTCTAGTCCCTGAAGCAGTCTCACTGCTCTTCTCTGAATTCCTTCCAATTTATCAACATCACTTTAGTAATGAAGTGTCTGTAAATGAATGCACAATTTTATGTTCTGCCACAGTGATCAGCAAAATAACAAACACGATGAATCTAAAAAACTTTTCCTTAAGTATTTTAAGACTAGCTCCAAACTATTCAGGTGTCAATGCAGTTCCTCATGCATTCTTTCCTTATGGACGTGTGTGTCATGGTATAGCCAAGGTCAAAGGTTTATCCAAAGCCTAAGTGTCCCATCAGGCTAACATGGTTAAGGCATATTAGTTTCTATAGCCTAGGACAAACAGGGAATGGTATGACTACCATTGTGTCTGGCTGTCTTAGCAACCTTCACCCAAAAGACCTGTAAGTATTTATAGCTAGGTCAACATGGAGGAATTGGGTGCAAGTCGGGAACTACTGTCTCTATATCTACAGCATCCACAACTGTATCAGCACATCAGCTGCAGTGCCATGCATACCAAAATTGAAACGATATCTAGAAAATTAGCAAAATCTCTGCACAAAGGTGACACATGGTATGGACACACTTCTTTATCACATAGCAGCCATATAATCCGTGCCATTAACTTTACTGTAAAATCACAGCATTACTGTAACCTGTTACAGCTTACCATATTTTCCAAACTAGTTGGTTTCTACTAACATTTTTGTCCAATGGGCAAAACTAATTCCCCATATTATATACCTGATGCTATTCATACCCCCTTCTAAATTTTGGGGAAAGCTTAGAGCTCCCAAATGATTTTTTACCCCGGTGGCAATTAATCCAGCTAAAGTTATGGGATACATGCCTCCCGGAATTATATTCATGGTATTTGTGAGAATTGCCCCCTTACTCCATCCCGAATTTCTTATTAGTGGAAGGGCCTCCTCTGAACTTAATAGGGTTCCTATTCCAGTTTCTTCCTCTATAATCCTTCCTAGCCACACGTAGCAATTTTCATTAGTACGTCGTGCTGTTCTCCTAGCCAAATCCTCTATTTCCTCCCTGTTCCTTTCTCTATAGATATTCTGCCTAACTGCAGGATTTGTGCCTTGTTGTTTCCAACTAGTAGTTACTATAGGACATGCCTCCAGTACTGGCTCTGCTCTACCCTTAGCTACTTCTCCTACCTCATAGTCAGCTTTTAATTCTTTCAATTCTACTGTAACTTCTGCATATGGGGGTGGAGTGGATGGAGCAATTGGAGAGGGTGCAGTAGGTTGCACAGATATTTTACTTGGTTTCTCTCCATGCTCCTCTGTTTCATTCACTTTACTCTGGTTCATAACCAATTTTAAAACATTATTCTCGGCTGCTAAATTTTCTACCTCATGCAATAAGTGAATGATCCCCCGAGCTGCCTCTCCTAAGAGGGACGGGTAATAAGGTTTTTTCAAAGGACCTCCTGCTGATTGTTTCCAACTTACTTCTAACGCTCTTAGTATCTCTCCTGCTCTTGAACACGTTATCTCCCTTGCTAATGGCAATTTTAACTGAGCGTAAACTCCTTTCCCTAACACCTTTCGCATTATCTCTCAAAAACCTCCCTCTTCTTTTTTACTTTCTTTCTTCCTACACACCTTTACTTCTGGCTTTACTTCTTTATTTTCTAAACTCCAATCTTGTGGACCATATGATTTCTGAATTCCTCCCAGACAGCATCTTAAACTTTCTTGTGTAAACATAAAACTATACGTGATTGTTTCATCCTCATTATTAAAATCCCTTATATTTACCTTCCAAGTTCCCTCATTATCATTGTGGAACGTGCAATGCTGCAACACATTCATCCCATTTTGAAATGGGCAACCAGCGCATCCTGTTCGTGACGCCATGTCTCTAGTGGGTTATGGAATAGAGAAAATCCCACACAACTTACTGATTCGTTTTGATGCACTGGCTGGGGGAGTAGTTAGCTGATTGCACGATTTTCACAATGATTACACACTTAATTTATACAACACAATTTTATTTTAAAACTCTTTGCTACGTATATAACACTGCTTAGCTTTAAGAAACACCACAAACATTAAAAACACAATAATTACATATATCAGAAACAATGCTCCAAATGCACTTCCTTCCCAAACAATGCTATAAGAATTAGTGTTACAAAAACAACTACAATTACAACTAAAAGTTAAATTTGAATCAATACTGTTATTTTTCATAATATACTTACAATCCTAGAATTCCGAGAAGCCAAATACCAAAATATGGTTTCATTCCTCAGTAGTACGATTTAATGGGTTGGCCTCAGTAGTACGGTTCAATAGGCTGGCCTCAGCAATACGATTCAATGAGCTGGGCTCACCAGTGATAGGACTACGTCCCCTTCCTTCAGTCCCTTTCGGGCGCTCCGCGGCTTCAGCGTGAACTAAGAGATTCGTGTTCACGGAGAGGCTTGATTAGGCGATCAATCTAATCCAACCTTATACTTGCGATTCTTCCTTCGTTGTTCTGCAAGTGAAGTCACCTCCAAATTGGGACAGTAAGTTACAGGTTTTTATTGAGTGAGCTGCCGTCATTGGGCTCCTCCTACTCAATTCATCATAACTCCCAAATTTGGGCTCGGATGTTACTCAACAGAAATTACCTTTGTTGAGCATTTTTTAAATTATTCTTGGGGAGACTTCCATATCACTGTAAATACTTTTTTCTTTTTACCAGTCTGGTTAAAAGGCCTTAGGCTTTGATGTCTCAGAATTTAGGACATTTGCTTTCTTTGTAAAAAACTTCTAAAGATGCAATTTAAATTAAGACTTTAAGTGAAGTCAGGACATTTCGCACGTAGCTCCGAAACAATGAGCTAGATAAGGAGATAGATCCTATCTTCTTCCTGAAACTGGCTAATGGGCAATCTTTACAAACATTCAAACTATTTCATTCAATATGACAATTTTCTTTTCGAACCTGTAAGATCACAGGATTGATGTTTATTTAGTAGAAATGGTTGAAGTATTGCATTGCTCCTGATGCTTCTTTCAGGAAGGAAGGAAGGAAGATAAGGACAGGCATGAAATCAGCATATATGGAAAAAGGTGAGGATGGAGAAATTCTACACAGAAGCTAGCTAAATTAATTATTTATATATTCACTATTGCTATAGTGTTGGAACTTTCCAGTCCTTTAATAAGGCATTGAAATGAATTGGCGTTAGGAACTAATCATCTTTAAGACACTGACTTAGCAACCTGCATAAGGCCAATGAGGGAACTGAGCCTAACGTACAGGAGAGCACCATAACATCCCATTGTACATCTTATCAACACACATCAACTGAAACTGGGCCCTAAACCTCTCATCTCACACCAAGCCCCACATTTCCTCTCACCGCCATGCTTGCTCACTACTAATGTATTTGACTTCATGTGCATCATCAGATTCTTGGCTCATGTCTCACCCCAGGCTCAGCACCACTGGTAGGAGTGGGGACTGAGAAGCCGGTTTTCCCTTCAGTGTCTTTTTGGCATCTTCACCCTCTACCTCCTGAGGTCCCTGGTTCTCTGCCAAAAGATTTATCTCTGTACTATTCCTTTCTCCTCCTACAATAGGTTCATGTCCCTCCCCAACTATGAGATCTTTCCCTCTCTCCTTTTTTGATATCAATCTACCACTTTCTCTTGGCCCCTCTACTTGATTTTTACCTACCCCCGCCCCTCCCCCACCAGCCCCCAGTTTCTTGTTTCTCTGTTCCCTTGTCTCATGTGGACCCTCTTCTCCCCTTTGTCTCTGAAACTACCTCTTCAGGGCCCACCTGTTTTTTCCATCATCTCCCTCTGCCCTAGCCTTGCCACCCAGAGGAAAGAGGAGAGTAGGGCCTGGGATCACTGCTGGAGGCACTAGCAGACTCCACCTCTTCCCTGCTTTCTCCTTTTGTCCTGAAAAGCTCCATTCTGGCTCCCTTCCGCTCAGTGTGATGGTGCTGACAAAGCAGAAGAGTCCTGGCAGAATGTGCATAGCTGATGGAAGGCACTTAGCCCTCCCACACCATCAGCAGCTAGCAGTTCACCTTTCCTATGCAAGTGGAAGAGTCAGGAGTTCTGGAGGACAGCAGGGGAATCAGCTCCGGTAAGTGAGCCTTCCTCTCCAGGCAGACTTTTTGTGCATACTGCCATGTGGAAGTTGCCCCCTGCTTGGTACAGCAGATATGCAGAAACCTGTGACTGACAGGAAGGCAGGCAGATGGCACCCCCCCCCTTCTTCCCCCTCCTTCCCCACCATTGCAGAGGAAAACACAAAGTGTCTCATGTCAAGAAAATCCCTGTGCCTAGTAGCATCTGATTTGCATGAGCACGCAATGCAAACAAGAGGTATCTGGAAGTGTTTTGCTGCCACTTCAGTAAATAAAAGCAGGTCCTTTCATCATTTTAAGTGGCTCATTTGTCATCCAGAGATATCTGGAATTCAACAGGACAATAAGCCTTAGCACTCATCTTGGCACGACTCTGCTTTGACCTGCCAAATGCACTCAGGTCAGCTAGATGATGGCTCATACAACACTCAGGCCAGATGGAGATCATTCTGTACCCAGTGGAGGGGAGAGGGTGAGCAATCCCCACATCCCGCTTCCAGAGAATTCACTAACTTGACGGGTGTGTTCTGTTCTGTAGCAACATCTTTCAAGACGACAAGGAAGGCAACGTCCTTGTGTCGCTGTCATGCTGATCATGGAGTTGCCACTGTCTTGCCTGCCACTGTGATTTGTTACACAATCAGATGACAAGCACAGGGCTGGAGCAGAGCTGTCAGAAGCTAGTGCAGTAAGTTCAGGCTAGACCCAAATCCCATCAGTGCCCTGAGCTGGCAAGAGTTTCAGAAACAGCAGTCACTGAGGCTTCATTTTACTGTAATCAGCTACAGTGGCCAGAGGAGGTGGACCAGTGGTGGAGGTGGTGAGTCAAGAGCCTGTGGGCCAGGTGTCTGCTTGCCTGTGGCAAAGGTGGCACAACTGGTGGCGGCAGCAGACCAAAATGGCTGTGGGGCAAGGGAGGATGTGTTGGCAGCATAGTCCTGACTCACTTGCTTGCAGCTGACATCTATGTCCAATGGGGCCCTGGGACCTCACATTCAGTGGCAAGCCCTGTTCCCTGCTAACCATGTTCCAGCTCACAGGCCACATGTTGGACATCCCTGGTCTACATTGTGGGGCTGCTGCCACTTTAGTTAAGGTAACAGAGCACCTTGAAATAGAAATAGCTCTGCTGACAGGCAAGTATATTTGCAACCATAATTACACCAGTCCTCCTGAATAACAGAAGCATTGCCAACAGAAGTTGCCTTCTGCCTGGAGAGCCATGTCCACTGCAGAGTTTTGCAAACCCAGATATGTGGGTTGTGGAGTGTGAATTTTTCACACCCAATGTAGCAATGCTGGGAGAACTTCATAGCACACACAGTCTATGCCTCCCCAAGAAGGGAATCCATAGTGATAACTGTAAGCTGGACCATCTGCTGATTTGGGGGGTGTTTGTTTATAGGTTTATACCACCAATTAAAACAATAAATCCTCAAGATAAAAGAACATGGGTAGTAACATGATAATGGCTTAAATCTGCAATATAATTATTTTCTCCAGCAGTGCCACTTCTACATGGGATGTCATTACCTTTCACAGGCTAAGAAGCATCAACCCTACATTGATTTTACACGGGGGTGATTTTACATGGAAGATGTTGCTATAAGAAATGCTCTGTGTGTAATTCAATGCTTTGTGCCTTTTGCTTTGTCTTCTGCTGAAGGAGGTACCATCTTTTGGATGAAAAGTCAATTGAGGTCCTCTCCCATAGGAGAGACACACAGAGGTATGACATGATTGGAATAACAGAGACTTGGTGGGATAGTTCACATGACTGGAGCAGTGTCATGAATGGGTACAAAATGTTCAGGAAGGACAGACAGGGAAGAACAGGAGGGGGAGTTGCAATATATGTAAAAGAGCCATATGATTGCTCATCACTCCAGTATGAAAATGGAGATAGGCCTGTTGAAAGTCTGTGGGTTAAGGTTAGAGGAGAGAGCAACAAGGACGATGTCGTAGTGAGTGTCCGCTATAGACTACTAGTTCAGGAGGAGGTGTTGGATGAGGCTTTCTTCAAACAGCTAGCGCAAGTTTTCCAATCACAGGCCCTGTTTCTCGTGGGGGATTTCAGTCACCCTGACATCTGCTGGGAGGTCAATACAGCAGTACGCAGGTAATGTAGGAAGTTTTTGGAGAGTGTTGGGGACAACCTACTAGTGCAAGTGCTGGAGTGGCCAACTAGGGGTTGTGCTCTTCTTGACCTCCTGCTCACAAACAGGGAAGAATTGGCGGGGAATGTAGTAATGGATAGCAACTTGGGCAGCAGTGACCATGAGATGGTAGAGTTTAGGATCCTGAGGAAAGGAAGGATGGAGAGCAGCAGAGTAAGGACCCTGGACTTTAGGAAAGCAGACTTTGACTCACTCAGGGAACTCCTGGGCAGGATCCCCTGGAAAGCCAGACTGAGGGGAAGAGGAGACCAGGAGAGCTGGCTGTATTTTAAAGAAGCTTTACTAAGAGTGCAGAAAAAAAATAATCCAGAAGGAAGACTAGCAAATATGGCAGAAGACCAGTTTGGCTTAGCAGAGAGCTCTTCAATAATCTAAATCACAAAAAGGAAGCTATAAGAAGCGGAAACCTGGACAAATAACCAGGGAAGAATATAAGAGCATTGCTCAGGCATGTAGGGATGAAGTCAAAAAGGCCAAAGTGCAATTGGAGTTGGAGCTAGCAAGGGATGTGAAAGGTAACAAGAAGGATTTCTACAAGTATGTCGGTAGCAAGAGGAGGACCAGGGAAAGTGTGGGTCCCTTACTGAATGGGGGAGGCAACCTTGTGACAGAGAATGCAGAAAAGACTGAAGTGCTCAATGCCTTTTTTACCTTAGTCTTCCCAAGCAAGGTCAGCTCCCAGACTACTGCACCAGGCAGTACAGTTTGGGAAGGAAGTGAGCAGCCAACAGTGGCAAAAGAACAGGTTAGGGACTATTTAGAGAAGCTGGACATATACAAGGCCATGGGGCCAGATGGGATGCACCTGAGGGTGCTGAGGGAATTGGCTGAGAAGACTGCAGAGCCACTGGCCATCATCTTTGAAAACTTATGGCAATCAGGAGAGGTCCTGGATTATTGGAAAAGGGCAAACATAGTGCCCATCTTTAAGAAAGGGAAAAAGGAGAATCCAGGGAATTACAGGCCAGTCAGCCTTACCTCAGTTCCTGGAAAAATCATGGAGAAGATCCTCAAAGAATCCATTTCTAAGCACTTGCAGAAGAACGTGATTAGGAACAGTCAGCATGAATTCATCAGGGGCAAGTCATGCTTGACCAACCTGATTGCCTTCTATGACAAAGTGACTGGCTCTGTGGATGCAGGGAGACCAGTGGATGTGGCATACCTTGATTTTAGCATGGCTTTTGATATGGTCTGCCACAACACGCTTGCAGGCAAGCTAAGGAAACATGGGGCGGATGAATGGACTGTAAGGTGGATAGAAAAGTGGCTGAAGCATCAGGCTCAGAGAGTAGTAATCAATGGCTTAATGTTTAGTTGGCAGCCAGTATCAAGTGGAGTGCCCCAGTGGTTGGTCCTGGGACCAGTTTTGTTCAATGTCTTAATCAATGACCTGGAAGATGGCTTAAAGTGCACCCTCAGCAAGGTTGCAGATGACACCAAGCTGGGGGGAGTAGTAGATACACTGAAAGGTAGTGCTAGGATACAAAGTGACCTAGACAAATTGGAGGATTGGACCAAAAGAAATTTCATGAGGTTCAACAAGGACAAGTGCAAAGTCTCACACTTAGGATGGAACAATCCCATGCACCAGTACAGGCTGGGGGCTGACTGGCTGGGCAGCAGCTCTGCAGAAAAGGACCTGGGGATTACAGTGGACCATAAGCTAAATATAAGCTGACAGGGTGCCCTTGTTGCCAAGCAGGCTAATGGCATACTGGGCTGCATTAGTAGGAGTGTTGCCAGTAGGTTGAGGAAATTGATTCTTCCCCCACTACAGAAAGGATGTGGACAAATTGGAGATAGTCCACCGGAGGGCAACAAAAATGATGAGGGGGCTGGGGGACATGAGTTATGAGGAAAGACTGAGGGAACTGGGCTTATTTAATCTAAAGAAGAGGAAACTGAGAGGGGATTTAATAGCAGCATTCAGCTACCTGAAGGGGGGTTCAAAAGAGAATGGAGCTGGACTGTTCTCAGTGGTAGCAGATGACAGAACAAGGGGCAATGGTTTCAAGTTGCAGCAAGGGAAGTTTAGGTTAGATATTAGGAAGAATTTTCTCACTAGGAGGGCAGTAAAACACTGGAACAGGTTACCCCGAGAGGTGGTGGAATCTCCATCCTCAGAGATTTTTAAGTCCTGGCTAGACAAAGCCTTGGCTGGGATTATCTAGTTGGGGACGGTCCTGCTTTGAGCAGGGGGTTGGACTAGATGACCTCCTGTGGTCCCTTCCAACCCTAATTTTCTATGATGCTATGATTGTTAGAACACATCTTGTTTGTTGTCTGATTTTTTTAATGTAGAGTATATATTTCTCTTTCCTCCTTTGAGCTTCAGATTATTCTTTCATAATTAAATAAGATGCTATTCGTGATTGAGTCAGTAATATTCTCTTCCTTGCAGCATTGCAAGAGCCATTTATAACTGACAAAGGAATGAGCTAGTAGTTGGAATAGGTGAGGACATCTCTCCATTTTTCCAGGCAGTTCACTGTGGAATACGATTCCACGTAGCTCCTAACATATCAGTATGAACATCTCTGTTCATACTGATATGAACAGAGGAGGAGGGAGGACCCGGGCAACTATAGGCCCGTCAGTCTCACCTCAATCCTGGGGAAACTCTTTGAGAAGATCATCAAGGAGCACATTTGTGATGGGCCGGCATCAGAAATGATGCTCAGGGGCAATCAGCATGGATTTATTAGGGGGAGATCATGTCAGACCAACCTGATTGCCTTTTATGATCAGGTCACAAAGGCCATGGACGCAGGTGTCGCGGTGGATGTAGTCTTTCTGGACTTTAGCAAGGCCTTTGACACCGTCTCTCACCCCATCCTAATTAATAAACTAGGCGACTGTGGCATAGATGCCTACACAGTCAGATGGATTGCAGATTGGCTGAAGGGTCGCACTGAGAGGGTGGTGGTGGATGGATCATACTCGACTTGGGGGGAGGTGGGTAGTGGAGTCCCCCAGGGCTCGGTCCTGGGGCCTGCGCTGTTCAATTTCTTCATCAGCGATCTTGATGTTGGGGTGGAAAGCAACCTGTTTAAATTCGCTGATGACACCAAAATTTGGGGGGAGGTGAGCACGCTAGCAGGGAGAGAGAGATTGCAGAAGGATCTGGATAGGTTACAGGGGTGGGCAAACAGGAACAGGATGTGTTTCAATACGGACAAGTGCAGGGTGCTGCACTTGGGTAGTAGGAACCAGCAGCACACTTATACGATGGGGAACTCCCTACTTGAGAGCACGGAGGCGGAAAGGGATCTTGGTGTCATTATTGACTCCAAGATGAACATGGGCCGACAATGCGAGGTCATGGTTGGCAGGGCTAACCGGACCTTGTCGTGCATCCACAGGTGCATCTCGAGTAGAGCCAGGGAGGTGATCCTCCCCCTCTATGCGACGCTGGTCAGGCCGCAGCTGGAGTATTGTGTCCAGTTCTGTGCGCCCCATTTCAGGAGAGATGTGGACAACATGGAGAGGGTCCAGAGGAGGGCCACCCTCATGATCCGGGGACAACAGGGCAGACCCTACAGTGAGAGACTGCGGGACCTGAACCTATTCAGCCTCCACAAGAGAAGGCTGAGGGGGGACCTGGTGACCGTCTATAAACTCACTAGGGGGAACCAGAAGGGTTTGGGGGAGACGCTGTTTCCCCTAGCCCCCGCTGGCATAACAAGGAGTAACGGGCACAAGTTGATGGAGAGGAGGTACAGATTGGACATCCAAAAAAACTGCTTCACAGTTAGGGCGGCTAGGAGCTGGAACCAACTTCCAAGGGAGGTGGTGCTGGCCCCTACCCTGGGGGTCTTTAAGAAGAGGCTGGATACCTACCTGGCTGGACTCATTTGAGTCCCGTTTTTTGTTTAGGGTTCTTTTGTTGTTCTCCCGCCCTGGCGGGGGGGCGGGCTAGAAGATCTATTAGGTCCCTTCCGACCCTAAAACTATGAAACTATGAAACTATCTCCTATTGAAAAGGAAGATTTGACACCCCTACAACTCTCCTATTGCTTCTTGTAAGAGTCGAGGTGTTTAAGAAAAAGTGGGCCC
The DNA here is from genome assembly GCF_000455745.1 of Alligator sinensis. Taxonomy (NCBI): domain Eukaryota; kingdom Metazoa; phylum Chordata; order Crocodylia; family Alligatoridae; genus Alligator; species Alligator sinensis. Next base: position 276,223 of record NW_005842465.1, read on the forward strand.
AGTTGGTACTTGGTTTAGCAAGTACTAAATGACTGTGCAGTCCTCCCGGGAACTGCACAGGCCCGGTGGCACATGGGTGGTTTTCAACCCTACTGCATAGTAGTGGCGGTGCATGGTTATTGGTTACTGCCTGCCAACGCTTCGCCACCATAGCTCATCACTATGGTGATATAGCGTTTTGTGTAGACGCGCCCACTATGGTTCATTGGGAAGGGTAGTGGGACTCAAGAGCTTTAGTCTCTTGAGACAGACCCAACAACGCTATTGCAACCAAAGCATACCAACCCAACCTACTACGATACAACTGTTAAATCTGCATGAGTTTGTAGGGACACAAATGTAGCAAAATTGGTCCAAATTTAAGGCTGCTTCATCCAGTGTCAAAGTTGGGGTGATTTAGCTTCCTTGTATTGTCACAGGCCACATGCAGACATAGCAGTTAAATTGTAACAGCTGCCGCACACTCCAGAGCAGCAGCCCTCCATCCCCTTTTAAAACAGCTAAATGTACGTGTCTCTGTATCCTTACTTGCATCACTTACAAGTATCCTTACTTGTACTCTCCCTTCCCCTCCCCCTTTCCAGCACCACCTTAGAATTGCTGATCCTTCCTGGCCCCAACCCTCTATAGCTGAAACTGAAGGGGAATTCCTTCACCTATTATTATTAGCAGGCCCCTTATTATCTCTGCTGGCTAAGCCACTGAGAGCAACACTGCAAGTACATACAAATTTCACTAATGCTGTGGAGGTTAGTTAGAACCTTAAAATAGTTCATGTTCTTCCTTAAGGGATGTACACAACTACATGGAGACTGCACAAGAGTGTAGTCGCACACTAGAGTCATATTGGATAGCTGTGTATGAGCAGCTAATGAGGAAGTACCTGTGTGTTTGTGTGTGTGCATTTCTGACAACCATTTCACATGAATCTCATAGTGACAGGATGTTGCAGAGAATGAGGGAGATCTATATTATTTTGTCTAAATTTGTCCTAGTTTCCAGTTTTGATGCTCTCTTGTAAGCAAAACGGAGATAAAGCACAGGAGGCTAAGATGTACAAGCAGGAACCCAAGTAATGACTAGAAGAATTCTATCACTGAGGGAGATATCAAGGATCCTTAAGAGAATAACAGGGGAGCTATTAAGTGGAAAATACCTATTCGTTCCTTCTCTAACTAAGCTGACAGCCTTTTTTTCCCCATCTGATGCCCACTCTAAGAAGAGAAGAATACTAAATCTCTTAAACACTGTTTAAGATAGGGGGAAAGGGAGAAGAGGGTTGGAGTGACCAGCAACTACTTGGACAGGGTGGGAGGCAATGTTCTATGGAAGACATTCTGGGCTAAGGTTCCCTCTAAGGTGCTCACATGTGCAGCCACACACAACTAAAAGTCTGGCCACACACAGCCTTTTCAAGGCCATGCACCGGGAGAGGAACTGAAGGTAAGCTCCGAGGTGAGGTGGGGGTGGGGGCCTGGTGCAGGCTCTGCCACCTCCGGGGAATTGCTCTGCTCCCCCACAGCGCCTCGGGGAGCGAGGAGGCACATGGTGTCAGGGCTGAGGAGTGGAGCAGTTCCCCAGAGCTGGCGGAGCCTCACTCAGGGCAGTCAGGGGCTCCACCCTGAGGTGAGGCAAGGCAGGGATGGAGGCTAGGGCTGGGGGCTGGCACGAGCTCCGCCAGCTTGGAGGAACTGCTCCGCAGGCTCCACTGGCTCCGGGAAAGTGCTCCACTCCCTGGCCCTGATGCCGTGCCTTCTTGCTCCCCAAGGTGATGCAGGGGAGTGGAGCAGTTCCCT
>NW_005842465.1:278028-284365 GCF_000455745.1 Alligator sinensis
TCCGGCCCCTGGTCCCAGCCTCCAGTCTCCCAGCCCCCGCCCCCAGTCCCTGGCCCAAGCCTCCAGCCTCTGGCCCCAGCCCCCAGCCTCCAGCCTGGAGAAAAAAATTTTCTTTTTTCTCCATTGGGGCTGGAGGCCCCTAGCCCCCGGCCTCCAGCCCCAACCCCCTTTGGTAAGTGTCCCATGCTGGACCGAAGTGGCACATTCATGGACCACGTGGTACGCTCATGGACCGCTACTCCTTTAGTGGGAACATTGCTCTGGGCTGGAGAAGACAGACTGTTTGTTGCATTTTCTCTGACTCCCAAACTATCTTGAAGAGGCATAACAAAGCAGCTGGGTGCCCAGGGAAGTGGGATACATGGGGGCAGTGATGACTTCTGGCTGCTGCCATGCTGCCAACATGATTGGCACCTGAAGTTGGAGCCTGCTCCAGTCACCTCACCCTAGTTACACTACTGGCACCCGGCCTGAGCAAAACTTACCAGGGCTTACAAGATAAGAGTTAGATAAGACTCAGGTATGTAGACTGTTGTTTTAATCCCTCTCCTTACTTACTCTTCACTCTTGGATGAATAAAAAAATAGTCTATATTGATTTAAGGTCACTGTTACCATCTGGTCACAGGTCCCTGGAGGAAAGTTTCTCACAACTGCTAAATGCACATGGCTGGTCATGATATCATGCTTGGGAAACAGGGGGATTGCAACCTAGAAAAGCAATCTACGAATGCTGGAGCCATGGGATCCCACCCTTCATAGAGATGAAGGGAAGCAAGCCATGTTACCTTGGGTGTGCATTCCAGAAGAATTGCCAGGGGGCACAAGGTCCAGCTCCCCCTCAGAACCATGACAGATGTGCTGATATTCTCATAGGAACTCTAATTCTAGAGTGATCAATGATACACTTTTTAGTTCAAGGGCTATACCTGGGTTGGTGGATACCTTTAACAGTGGGGAGTGCCCCTATCATTGTAATTAGGAAGGTAGGATTCCTTTTACTGGGAAATCTGGACCCACAAGCTCAATTCCCAGAACCTGAACAAAGTACAGGCAGAAACCTGAGTCATTCTTTTTGTTTCCATTTCCAAGTTGGCAGGCCAGACCAATACACAAGGTAGGGCTTGTTAATTTTTTGCTTTCAACACAGATTTCCAGTTCTCCTGTCCAAAGGCCGCTTAATTATTAGTCTGAGAGGCAGAGTGCTGCTTGGAGATACAAAAGGTTTGGAAGTGCATAAACTGCCTTTTATCTCATTGTTGCAGCAACATCATTGGGAACAGTGGGCAGCTTTATGCTCCAGATCTCAGGATGTATGAACTGAGCGTTCAGCACTTAGAAGAGGGGTATAAGTTGGGGCAGAGGCATGAGCAGAAGCAAGCATCTGAACAAGGCCATTTTTGAGTCCTACAGAACCATCTGCCCCATTATGTCTGATGTTGGCTCTATAAAACTGGGAAGTTGTAAGCAGAAAGGAGGTGTAATATAGATAGCAGAGGGAGCTGGACAGTAAACCATTAACAGCACCTCTGCATCATGTCCCTGGTGATTTCAGGGAGAGATGCTCTCAGAAGCACACCCAGCTCACATTTGTAGGTTCCAAACAGGGTCATGCAGTAGTGACACTGCTTTGGGGGAGTCCTCCATGGCCTCTCTCAAAAGCTCTGTTTCCAACCTACTAGGGCACAGCCACAAGGGTGTCTTCATCACAACTTGGCTGCTGCATTTCTGGGTTTGGTATGTGTGAGAAGCTGATGGTCAGGTCACACTCCAGAGCATCGCTCTCTAAGATTTCTGGGCTAGGGACAGACATTGCACATTAACTGGTTTAAGTGATCAGAAACTGGTTTAAACCTGCAACAGAACATAAGTTCAGTGACATAAACCAGTTTCAACATGGTTGAAACTAGTTTAAAATAAACCTGGTTGAATGTAGTATCAGACTTAACTGATTTAGGTCAAACTAGTTTAAAGAACTTCTGTCCCAGACCCCTTCCTGGTTCAAGTTAAATCACAGTCCCCCAGCATCCCAGCATGCTTTGCAGGCCTGGGATGGGATGGGATGGGATGGGCTGTCTGCTGGAGCAGAGCAGGGTTGGCCCCACCCCTCTGCTCTCTAGCTGAAGCAGCTGGCCATGCCCCACTCAACTCAGCTTCCCTCCAGCCTGAAGGGAAGTGAGGGCTCACTCTAGTGCCCCCCAGCTTCTATCCTGAGCCACTGCAGGCATCTGTCTGTATTTCCAAAATCAAAAATGAATGTCTATTCACTTGCTTGTTGGTTCAATCTATGCAGGTTACTCTAACCTGCAAAGATTGAATCAGTTCACGCTCAGGATTTTTGAATGTCTCTACTTAGCCCTGGAGACACAGATAGACCCTATATATCCTTTCCTTTATAATGCCACACTTCAGCCTATAATCCAGTCTAACAAGTTAGGGGACAGAGGACAACAGACCACAGGAACTGGTTAAGAGTCGCAGTGTGGCTTAGGGTCTTTGAAGCATAACTGGACACAAAGCAGCAAGCCACTCCCATGAAATGAAGTAAGCTGTCCAAACAGCTGCAGTCCAGATAGAGGCCAAACCCTGCAACATTGCCAGAGCCTGACAATACATGATCAATGTGCATTTTAATGTTCAATGGTTGATGTCAAAAAGAATTCAGCTAAAGGCAGGAAGAGAAACACAAGGAATACGATGGCAGCCTTGCAGGGAGCAAGCACTATGACTAATGCAGCTACCTTCTGAGTAATGCTTTAACTGAAACATAAATAAAAAATTCATTTCAGTGCTTCAGAAGTACAGAGTGGAGCCCCTCTGTTTAGACAAAAACAGACCTCTGTGTTTAATGACAAGAAAATCCGTGCAAATTTTTATTGCTTACTGAAAGGGTTATAAAACTCCCTAAGGTTAGGAAATAAACTTTAAAGCTGATTTATGGCCTGGTGACACAGACAGTGCAGTGCTCATTTACTTACATTTCAGTTAGGCATTGCAAGAAATGATACAGGTTGCTCACCAAAAGATGCTTTTCCCTTGGAGTCAGAGCTCAGCTCAGTATCTAGTGTGGTCCTAGGAGACAAATTGTTCCTGGAGGTTTGAATGAGAGAGAAAACCCAAGGCTTGAACTCTGTGTTAATTTAAGATCCCATGTCATTTTTGTTTTGCAAGATAGTTGTGTGGGGCCAAAAATCAGTGTCTTTAGGCCTCCCTACCTCTTTAGTGGACAGCAGGGCTGTGCGAAATGGCACCATTCTGTTTCGCCTTGAGTTTCGAGGTTTCAATGGAACAGCGTTTTGTATCGAATTTCATTTTGATTTGAAACAGCTGTTCCATTTTGCTTCATTGAAACAGTTAGGCTGTTTCAACTCTGTTTCGATGTTTCACTAGATCCACCGAGCCAGGAAGTTAGCCGAACTGGGCTGACTTTCAATCCCCAGTGCTGGATTGGGCGGGTGGCAGGAAGTCAGCCCAGCTGGGCTGACTTCCCATCCCCAGCCAGATCTAGTTCCCTACCCTGAACTCTCTTCCTTCCCCATCTGCCCCACCCCACTCTCCCCAGATAGAGGAAGACAGGCCACTGCTGTGACACTTGGGTGGTTTTGCACTTCAGCGTGTTGAGTCAGAAAACACGTGAAAACAAGAGAACCTATATAAAAGGCTTTGAAGTAAGTTTTTGCTGAAAGTGGACATATTTCTTCCCTTAACTATAAAGTACAACTAAACTGGAGTAGGCCAGGGATACCGTGGAGAACAGGAAGGTTGCAGAGAAAATGACATCTGTGTGAAGAACAGAAAAAGGAGGATACAGAGCTGTGGAGGGAATGAAAGGTGGGATGTGAAGGCTGCATTTTTCAGGGTGATAGGGAAAAAGGTCTCTGAGTAAGGAGCTGCTGATGACAAAGAGAGTATGACTAGAAAGACCTGGCAAAGAGTCCATGAAGGACATGCTTCACTTTCCAGAACTGATGCTATTGGCAAAGTCAGGACTGTTAAAATGCTGCTGGCTGGTATGAATAAGAGGGGGAGAGAAAGTGAAGAATTCAAATGTAGCTTGGATCAAGCTGATTCAAAGACAGTTGACCATTTTCTAATTCTCTCTTCGCTAATGGAGTCCTAGCAGTTAGTGGGCAATATTCTTGGATGTGGCTACTTGCTTACCGATTTTGTTGAGAAAGGGCAGTGGTAGGAGAAGCAGGAAAGCACAATTAGATGCTTGAGGAGAGTATATGGTTTTGATACAGAGGCCAAATGTTTTGGACATGAACACTTTTAACTGGGTGGTCCTAAAAACAGATAATGTATCCAATTGGAACAAATGTCTTGGTTATATAACTTAGGTTTTTTATTACTTGTCAGGGATACATGCAGACTTGTAAAAGGGGCAATATTACTTGTCAAGGACACACATGGAATTGCAGCCCTGGAGGACAAAACATATTGGGACATCAGCAGCTTTGCGGCATCTCTATTTAAGGAATATAATCCTAGTTGAATCGTAGTAACCTTGTTGCTAGAACAGCATCCAGCAATCCCAACCACAGCCAGACTCTGTACATGATTTCTTGTTTATTGCTGCTTCCTTGAGTCTTTGTTCTTAAATCCTTGACTCAAGGCAGACAGTTTGAATGCATTTCTTTCAGATCTGCGTCAGTGGTTTACTCAACGGGTTGGCAAACATCATAAACATCCTTGTGTAATTGTCACTGGTAGCAGTATGCATATCATCTGGATATAAACTGGATGCTCTCAGATGTCCAATCATGTGAGGTACAAACAGTTGCTTTATTTCTGAGTTGGGTTATCTGAACCATTAAGCACGTTGGTAATCTTGTTTTTAATTGTCTCCATAGGACTTCCTGAAAGAAGGAATAAATTCTGCATTTTTTTATTGTTTTCAGGAGTAATTAGAAGCTTTTACTGGTTTCCGTCCTTTCTATTTGCTGTCTTTCTGCTATGAAATATGAAGCAATAGGAACACATTGGCACTGTTTGTCTCCTGCTTCCCTCTCTATTTTATTATAAGATATCATGTAGATTGAATAGATATTATAATAACGTGTACATACATGCACCTGCACAGACACATACAAGCCACTGCATCTTACTACGAAGAACAAAATTCACCCTGGAACTGTGGGACTGCAGAGTAATTGATGGTTTTGCTGCATTGTGGCTAAGTCTGGGATACTCAGAGTAACATCATAATTTCTGTGTGTGCTGGAGCTAAGCCCCATACATGAGTTCCACATAAACCAGCAAGAGCGAGAGAAGACCTGCAGAAATCCCAGAAAAGTGACGTCTGGATTTTCATACTCGCAGAATTCATGATTGTGGAGCCCAGAGATAAGGCCTGAGCAGGGGCAATGTTCCCTTTCCAGCCTCAAGACCTGAGCAGTATTTACAAAGCAGGGAAAGATTTCCCTATGCCCTCCATCTCATTTGGATCTATGGCAAGTCTCCCAAAACAGGATTTTTATGGCTATAGTAACAGTCCAAGAGCAGGACCTCTGCCTTCATCAGCCTAAAGATTTGGAGGTGAAAAATCAGCATGTTTAGTGTTTTTTGAGTATCCTGAAAATGTTTCCATCCTGCTTTGTACTTTCATAGTTTCATAATTGTTAGGGGCTGGAAGGGACCTTACAAATCATCAGGTCCTGCCCCCCCTGCACCTAGGCAGGAAAGACTGCTGGGATCAGATGACCCCAGGAAGCTGGGCATCCAAGACACTCTTTGACGACTGCCAGGGTGGGTGACTGTATCCCCTCTGGGGAGAGCCTGTTTCAAACCCTCAGCACTGGACTTGTAAGGCAGTTTTCCTTATGTCCAGCCTGAAGCAATCTTCAATCAGTATGTGCCCATTATTTCTTGTATTCCCCTGGTGGGGCCTTGGTGAATAGATGCTCCCCCAAGCCCTGATATACACCCCTTTGTGGTTTGCTTGGGTAAAGTCAAAGCACTTTGAGATGCCACAAGAAGCACATTGGGAACAAAAAAATATTCCCTGCACTGCATATTTGCAACATTGGCTCTAAATTTGATAGCTGAAAATCCAGGTATCAAAAAAACAAAACAAAAAAACAGTGAAAAAAAAGTAGCACAGAGCATGGTCCCGTAGCATGCCCTGAAGCAACTGGAAGCTGAGTCCTCCAGAGAGACACCCTGGCAGCTGGCCAAAACATCTCTATGTCTGCCCCTTGCCCCAGTGCTCTAGCACACTGCCTCAGCATGCAGGGCAAACAGGAGAAGGGAAAGGCAGAAGTGTGACCCAGCCCTGGGCTCTGTCCCAGGTAAGTAAGGACTGGGGGTGGGGGGGGCTGTGAGGGTGTGGGGAACAG
>NW_005842465.1:284375-296627 GCF_000455745.1 Alligator sinensis
CAACATGGCCCACAACCCCCCTGCAGCAGCAGCAGCTGTGGCCCGCTGCTGGCAGAGCCGCCCCATGGAGCAGCATGGCACAGCCCCAGGTGCCTGGCACCTGGCACTACCTGTGCCACATCATGTGGGCCCAGCCCAGGGGTGTGTGCCTTTGGGCAGGACCGAGTCACTTTTGCTGTCACCTGGGGTCCTGAAACTACTTGCAGGGGTGCGCACTAGGGCCATGTGAAGTTTTGGGTACTGATTCAATGTGTAGGAGATTCGGCCCGATTCAGTGGCTGAATCTCCAAATCTGAATCAAATCAGGGGACCAATTTAAAGGTCCAAATTGATTCAAAGATCTCCAAATCGATCTGGAAAATATTCGGAGAACTTTGGCAATTCAAGTAGTCCCTGCAGGCTGCAGCAGGGAGCTGGACCTGACTAATCGCTTCGCACAGGCCTACTGTGCACCCTGGCACCATGCCAGGTCCTGCCTCTGTGGAGCTGGCCCATCAGGAGAGGTGGTGGGCAAACGATATCACCCAGGGTGGAGGCATGGGACTGGGTGGAGCATGAGTATTGGGCTGAGCTCCTGGCCCTAGAGCAGGAGTGCCCATAGGTCCTGTGGGCCCAAAACAAAATTCTGGGCTGGGGAGTGGAGGCCACGGGTGATGACCACCAGACCCTGGATACCATCTTGGGCCTGGTGATCTCATGCATGCCACCCCCTGACCGCCCCCCCATCCCTAGCCCTGCAGGCCCTCTCGAAGCCAGTTGCCACCCCACATCAGGCCCCTGCCCCGGCTAGGGAGGAGGGGCTCCCCCCCCTCCCACCCCCAGAAGCCCCTGGCCTGGCTCCAGGTCTGCTGCCACCCACCTGGGCCCAGGCCTGCCACTTGGCCTAGCTCCATGAGGGTGCAGATCCAGAGATTCCTAGAGCAATGCCAGAACTGGACAGTAGCCCTGCTGGGTCTAGACTCTGCCAGCCAGAGGGGGAGCCACCTACAGAACAGGAGCACCAACCGCCATCACCCCTGGATAAGACCCCTACCTGCCACAACTGCTGTGGCCCCTGGACCCATGGGGGAACAGCCTGAGGCTGGGGTGCTTGCCACCTGCCACCAGGCTCTGCCCCCTAGGCACCCCCACACCATGGCCCCCCACTCTGGGACACAAAAACACAGACTCTTGTAAATAGTTTTGAAACTGGGAAGAGGGTTTTTTTTTTATTGTTGGTGGGTGGGGAGGGGCTCTGTTGGGGAAGGAGGGGGAAGGAGGCTCTGTTTTGGGGAGGTGGGGAAGGGAGAAGGGATTGGGGGTATGAACTGGGAGGGCAATAAATATTTCTTGTTTGGGCATGTGCCTGGCACGAGATTGATTCTGGGGGTGGGTAGGGGGTCTGTGGGCAATGGGGCAGGCAGGCTAGAAGTTGGGAGTGCTTCATGAGGTGGTCCGCTAGAGGCTCCCACACCTGGTACCCTGGGCCCCGCTGGCAGGTGTGCAACTCTCCTGGGGCCTGGGCAGGGGGACCTGCCACTGCTGCTTGAACTGCAATTCATGCTCCTGCTGCCAGGCCACCTCTGCCTGCTGCACCTCCTCTGCCCAGTCCTTGCAGAACAAATGTCCCCAAGCTTTGCATATATTGTAGAACACACACGCTGCTATGATGACCCAGGAGAGGTTGTTTTTAGCCACTTTGAGGCAGGCAGTAAGAAAGCGCCAGCAGCCTCTGAGGCAGCTCGACGAGGGTGCAGGTTCAGCCCAGGCACTGATTACAATGGGCCTGGCAGGGGTCCAGGTGGCTGGTGTAGGGCCTCATCAGCCAGGGCAACAGCTGGTATGCAGGGTCCCCGATGAGCAGGGGTGGAACAATGATGGCATCCAGCTGCAAGTCCTCCATCCCCGGTCTCCACCAGTGCAGCCAATCCAGAGTTTCTGAACATGTGGGCATTGGGTGTGCTGCCCGCCCAGCCTGCGTTCAGGTCTGTGGAGGTACCCTGGTGGTCTACAACTGCCTGCAAGATCATGGAGTGGAACCTGCCAAGGCTATAACAGTGTTGGTCTTTGTGGGGGCAGCCAGGTCACTGGGATATGGGTGCCATCCAGGGCCCCAATACACTGAGGGAACCCCAGGGCATGAAACCTTGCCACCACCACCTTGGGGTCACAGACAGAGAACAGTATCCACTAGCATGTCCTGGAAGGTACCACACACCTCCAGGATGGCCTCCCTGGTGGTGACTTTGACCATGCCGAACAAGTGCCCAGTTGGGCAGTGGCAGTCCCAGTGGTGGCCTCCTGGAGTCCCTTGTCGGTGCCGCTGGTGGCAGCAGCTGCATGGTGGTGGGGGCCCTGGGAGGACGTGCTTCCATACACATACAGGTGGTTACTTCATGTGGGAGAGCCGGGCAGGTCAAGACAACTATGGGCCAGCAAGGTAACCGAGGTGGCAAGAGGATTGGGGGACCTTGTTCCTCACTGCCAGGGCGAGGGGCTGAGGCAGCCATAGTGGAGAGAAACACAGTGGGCACAAACACAGCTGCCACGTGCTCCCTCTGCACGAGCCACACTGCTCCTCTCAGCACAGGAACCGGCTGCCCAGAGAGCACAGAGCAGGGCTAGGTTTTAAATATGGCTGCCAAGTGCTAGCAGCTGGGGTTGGAGACTGGAGCTCCCCCTGATGGCCACAGGGGCACATGGCAGGGCTGGGGGGGGACATGGCAGCAAATTTTCTGCCAGGTCTCTGCACTTGTAGATGCCTAGCCAAAATCACTTACTGCATAGTAGTTTACTGCACAGTAAATTTAGTCAAGACTAAATGTGCATGTAGACATGCACAGTGGACACTAGTGCCTAACGCTTTGTACTGATGAAGAGGTTAACGCATAGAATTTGCTCTTTTTTTTTTGTCTACATGCCCCTGTGTACCATAGGCAGGAATCCACATGCACTAAAGCAATCTGAACAATAAAATTATATGTAATAGATTTTCAGTCAGCTTGGGCAGTGTACATATCTCAGCTCCATCAAACACTGTTACATAGATTTTTCCCAGCTGGGCTCTACATTTAACCTACAACTATTTATTCTTTTCAGCTTAGCTCAACTTTCCACTATTTTGTTTTGAATACTAATATTTCACTGAAAGAAAAACGCCAACCTGCAGAAATGGATTTGCAGAATAGGTAATGGTCTGGTCAGACTGGTAACTGAATGCTCCTCAGAGACACAGTATAAGGAGTAGAAATCCAGCATGTGGATTTCATATTTTGAAGATACTCTCTCTCCTCATGTTTAGCTTCAGCTCACTCTAATAAGCTGACTCTTCTACAGAGCAATAATATAAATGGATAATACTTTATATATATTAGCTCAGAGATCACAGTTGTTATGATCTTTCAGCCGCAGGAAGTGTGGTATACATCCTGTGGCTGGGTGATCACAGCTGCTATGATCACTTAGCTGTGGGGAGCATGGCACATACTCCACAGCTAGGAGATCACAGCTGTTATCTCTCATCCGTGGGGCTGTGGAACCCTCCATGGCTAGGATATTGCAGCTGCTGCTGTCTCACAGCCACAGGGGTGTGCCATGAACCACTAGGGCTATATTGCAGCCATTGACAATGTGTAGGGGGTGCACACAGGTGCTCATGCACCCTCTGAGATTGGCCATGCACCCCGTGGATGCCCCATCCATGAAACCAGATGTGCCAGCAGAAATGCACTTTGCTGGTTTTCCCAGTTTCGCTGCAGGTGGTACTGGGCTTGGCAATCAGCTGCTGGAGGAACCCCAGTCAGCAATTGCCCACTGGGGGATCCCCCCCCATCGGCAATCTGGTGCCCCCCCCCCAGGCACCAGTCACCACTGATTGCAGCCACACCCAGTGGCTGCTGGGACCCAGAGTCCTGCATCTACCAGGTACTGTGGGGGCTGAGAGTCCCCTCAGCTGCAGGACACCCAGCCTTAGCTGGGCATGGTGCACCCCTGCATCTGGGAGCCCAGTCAAATAATGGGGCTCCCCTCCACAAGGGAGACCCTGCTACACATGCAAATTAAAGCTGGATAGCAACCAGCTATAAGTTAGTACACATTTTCAAGGTCTAATTTGATAGCTGGTTGGACCTATTTATGGTGTCATAGGTAATTCGCAGGTATAGCTGGTCTCAGTTCAACTGTGAGATTAACCAGTTAACTGCAGTAACTGTAACATGTAGCGGGCACCTATAATTCATACAACGGAGCCTCTGTAATATATATATTAATTATATATGTGTTTATAGATGTATACTACTAATTAGATCAAACTACTAATTAGATCATTGGAAGCCTCACCAATAATGGTCCAAGGACAAGTACAAGCTGTTCCAGGTACAATCTACCCCTCTGTAAATATACAAGGGATAGACTTTTGGAGTAAAGAAAACATGACCTAGCTGAGACATCCTACAACAGCAGTCCTGTTTCATGATTTCATACTAGGTACTGAATTGAATCAGTCATTTGATACTTGGGATCGGTTGTTAGCTTTAAAATAAAGCCCTGTACTTCCTCCCATGGCTAGCATCCAGCGGTGGTGCGATAAAGTATTATTTGGGGAAGCTGGGGGTGCAGGTCAGTGCAGGGCTGTCCCTCCCTCCCACAGGGCCACTGGGGGGCAGGTGTGTGGCAGGGGTGCTGGGTGTGGTCTGCAGCAGCAGGGCATGGCACTGGAGTCCTTCCCCATATAAATGTTCAGTGGGGTCTGAAGGAGAGGAGCATTGGCACTTTTGGGTAGCTATCAGACCCAACCCCTGAACCACTGACTGACGATGAATATCTTGGAATCAATTCAAGGTCATTTCATCCAATTTAAAGATTAGAAGTTTCAGATTCTGAAGTGCTGTATGTCACTGCAACTCCCCTAATTTCACTGGGGTTATGATGATTAACCCCTGCTGTGACCCCAGTGTTTAAACTTTCATCAGTTCCTGGGCATCCTGCCTTTCACTTTCTTTTCTGCCTTTCAGAAAGTACTGTTGAGACTTTGGGCTCCAAGCTAAGGAGGAACAATGGATAGGTTTTTAGGAGTACTTCCGTTTTCCAATGGTAACTGTTCTACCATCTTTTGCCAGCAGGAACAATGACTAGATTCAAACAGTTAGCAGCTTCTCTTAAAACTGATAAAGCATCACCAGTAGGGGCCCCAAGCCATAATTTCAGTAATTACTTACTACCTTCCCTGGGTGCCCTTGATATGAAATACTTCCCATCTCACTAGCAATGTCTGCAAAAGGAACAAGGAAGAAAGGGAGCTGAGCAAGAGTATATTTATATGTACAGATAAAATACTCCCTATGGTAACTTTGGCTGTAGTCCATTAATTCCATTTAACACCTCCCAGGGTGAACATCCCTTAACAGATTATTTCTCCAACCCATGCTATACACAGCATTGTCAGTGGAAAGCAGACTCCTCAAGTGCACTCAAGCACACCTGTTTCAGTTCTTCAGATATATTCCCTTATCCTATACTAAGGTTTCATCACATAAGCCAGGAATGTCTTCTTTATTAAGTGGGTGGCTAGGACAGTCCTCTCAAATTTACTCATCCATCTTGATGCTTCAGCAAAGATCCCTGTCTGTAATGCATCCTAACTTCCCTACTTTGAAATCCAGTATTTGCAATGTCTCATACTCTGAAATACCCACCATACTATAGAACCCTCAGAAGAACCATGTATAGTATCTTTGCTAGCATAGATATACACCTTATAACTGTGTAGGAACCCATTTCCCTTCCCTCATTATAGTTCCATTACCCAGCAATCCTGGAGGGGTAACTGGTTAAAGTAGCTACCTAAATGTCACTGGGAGAATTCTAGATAGAAAGACTATGCAAGTTAGGCCCTCTCTGTGATCACACTTCCTCCCATTCCCAATAGAGGGTGGCAAGGAGTTCCTTCTTCTTGGGAGCTTCTGTCCATCTGGAGTTCTAGGCAGATGGCTGATAGAGGTGCAGCAGCTCCAACAGATGGGAATAGAGACCTCTTTAGCTTCTAGAGCAGGGGTGGCCAAAATATGGGGAGCCATTTTGCCCAGCCAGAGGTAGGTCCCGTGGCCCCACTGGGTGGCACTGGAGCACTCCCGTCTTGTGCCAGCCTGCAGCTTGCCACAGGGTGCCTGCAGCCCTGCCAGCTCAGTGTGGGGTGGAGCAGCATGGAGCGGAGTGGTGCAGGGGCAGCGGTGTAAGCCCCGGTGAGGGCGCTGCATGCGGTGCTGGAATTAGGGCTGGACTCCATGAATGACTGATGCCTGCCATGACTGGGGGGGGGGGGGGGGCACTATGGTAGCAAGCAGCGAGCACAGACCACCCACAGCCACCACTGGCAGTGTCACCAGCAGGGTGGGAGGAGGTGGCGAGTGACAGGCAGCGAGTAGGGACAGCCTGCATATGCCACCAGCCATGTTGGCAGTGAGGGGGGGCAGGTGCAAGCTGCAACTGGCCACAGAAGCCAGCGGCAGCTTCAGCAGTGGCCAATCTCGGGGGGGGTGGGCACGTCCCCCACCTCCTATGTCCCCCCTATGTGTCATCTATGCTGGAATCCATGGAGACCATGCACAGCTGGGTGGGGATCTGCATCTGGGGCCCCAGCCCAGGCCCCAGATATAGTGACCTCTACTCCGTATTACTCCACTCTGCGCCCCTCCTCCCCATGCCAAGCTGGCAGGACTGTGGGCTGCCACCACCACACAGACAACCCAGTGGAAGCTGAGGGATGGCATGAGATTGGGGTGCCCCAGTGCCAAACACCTCCCCCAGCCCGGCCTGTCCCTAGCCACTATAAGTGGCAGGGTGTGGAGTTACCACTGGGCCCACGCCCCTTCCTCCCCAACCTGCAGGCTTTATCCACTGGGCCGAGGGAAGGAACAGGGAGAGGGGCAGGGGCAGAGCTGGAAGTTGCTGCCAGGCCTTGCTGGGGGGCTGCACTGCCCCATGCTGCATCACCCTGTGCTCCACTCTGCACCACCCCTCACTGTCACTGCCCCATGATCCCAGCCCTAACTCCAGACACAGCTCCAGGCACCTGTGCAGGGTGGGTATGCAGGTGGATGGGGAGCTGCATCCAGGCCCAGGGCCAGGATCATGGGGCCATGACAGTGTGGGGCTGAGCTGTGATACACTCCCTGCATGCCTTTGTCTGTGGAACCCATGCCTGTTGCAGGGGCATGTGGGCAACAGATCATGGCTCTGACCCCGCGCCACGCTGTCACCACCCTGTGATCCCATCCTCACCCACCCCTCCCACTCCTGAAAACTGCTGGCCAGGGCCTCATCCCGCATAGGGAGTTTTCGTGAGTTGTTGCAGGTGGGGAGCGGGGTGCTGACCCAGCCAGCGACAGCTCACCAAAACATCCTATGTGGCCTTTGAACCTAAATAATTGCCCACTCCTGTTCTAGAGCTTCAGGTCCTGGGGCTTACACTGCCATAAACTACCTTGTGTTGGGCAATGAAGTGTTGGTGGTAGAGGTCACATATTGAAGGAGTGTTGAGTAAATCAATCAGGAGAATGGCTTCTTCAGAGACAACCACCTGTTCAGTTTCCCCACCTGTCATGCAAACTGACATTGCCTCTTAGTTTCCTAGCTCTTGCCCTTTCATCTGTATCCATCTTATATTTAAAGTGTCAGTCCTTTGGGACAGAACCCATCACATTTTAGCTCTATGTTTGACCAGTGTCTAATGACCAGCATGTCTGACAATAACTAGGGCTCCTATTGCAACACTAATAAGAAATAATGCTGTCTGTTCACATGTAGAGTGGACTTCTGAACCCAATTAATTCTCCCATCTATTACTCACTATCCCTTCCAACTCCACAGACCATTCCCATTCCTTGGAAATTACACTGTGATCCAATTCAAGATACTGGGCTCGGTACAGGAGTGAACTTTCTATGGTCTGTGATATACATATGGTCAGACTAGACAGTACTGTGCCTGATAAAGGAAAAGCTAGCAGATCTGGAAACCACCAGCTGTCCCTCACCAATCAGCAAAGAATCCTGGCTCTTTCTCCCAACTCTCTTCTTTTCTCTAAGAGAGGAAAGAGAAATAAATAGCCCCAAAGATTGGTTTACTACCAAGGGAACAGCAAGCCTGGTTTTTCCCTCTGTCATCTGAGACATTCGGGTGTACAAGACAAAACTGCAGTGTCTAGGATGGGTATCATCTGTTCAGCAAGTATTTCTCAACTGTGAACAGGGGCATAAGCAAGGCACAGCAACGAAAGCATGTCTCTGTTGAAACAGAAACACATGGGCCCAAATCCAACCCTGTCTTGGGCAGCAATGAGCACTTACTCACTACGGTAGCCATGGCATTTTAGGCCACTTGTATGAATTTTAGATCCTATTAAAAAAATAGGAAGATGTCCCTCCACCTTTTAGTACTTTCAAAGAAGCAAGAGACCCAGCTCCTAAGCTCTCCTCATCCTACCTCCAAGTGGAACAGAAGCTATCCCCCCTCAGGCTATCCGCTATCAAATGCAAAAACTCTTTTGTGGGCAGGAGGCAGAATACAAGACCTAACCTTTTCAAAGCAGTGCTTACCTCATTGAGTCATACTCCCTCCGCCTTGTTTGCTTCCTTCTGGCCTCACATACCTTCCCCTCTCTGCTGACAGTGGGCCAGCTTCAAGAGGAAGGCTGGAAATTGCTATGAGCAATGCTTAGCTCATGGCCTTGTGGTTAGAGTGCTTTGCTGAGATGCAGGTTCAAGGTGGGTAGCACAGAGCCCAACTTTTCCAGCCCCTTTGTTAGTGCCTTAGTCATTGGGCTGAAAAGTCAGAGGGCTTTCCCTCACTGGTGTCCAACAGTTGCTAATCATGGTACTTCTGGAACTTAGGATGTTGCTACACATTACACTTAGACCATACTAAAGGCACTTCAAAAAGTGAGTATTAAAGCAGGAATTGTGCTGTGACCACTGAGCATCTCAAAGTTACACCACTTTGGGTGAGGATTATAAATGGGTTATGTTGCAATAACAGCAGTCTGCTCCCATGGAGATAAGATGAGCAATTTCAGTCCTCCAACATCCCAGAATGAACCACTCTCAGTCCCCACCCCCACTCTGTGGATAATCTACCCACCCTCCCGAGCTCTAGTGCCCATGGGGTAGTACTGTCCAAGGGCAAGCAGAATCCCTCCACTGCTGGAAGGGGGATTGTGGCAGTGAGAGCATGTAGCTGGATAGTCCTCCACTGACTCCTGCCAACCTGATCTCAACCCCCTGTAACCTTCTGCAGAGAGGGCTGCACCTTTCACCTTTGCTTGCCAGTGCTCTGGCAGCAAGTCAGAGCTGTGCAGGTCAGAAACTATATTAACTCTTAATGTGCAACTTCCCACAGCATGTTCTTGTTAAAAGTGACAACCTCTTGATTCAAGGATGATCTATATTGTGGCTCATTGATGGGTCTTGAGGTGACTTGAAAGTCTATATACCCATCCACATAAATTGCATCTCTTTCCACAGAAGACTGCAGGCTAGTATTTCTCTCCTTTTCCTCTCTCCACTCTCTTCTCTGCTTCAAGGGAAAAACATTTTACCTCAAAATGGGCTGCTGCTTGATTGAGGTTGCAGCATCCTTAGAGTCAGTTGGCAATCAGCTCCTCCCAACTCTTGCTGTTGGCATCCATTTTCTTGAGGTATGCCTTCAATGTATCCTTGTAGCATTCCCTCTAGCCACCACAAGATCTCAGGATGTTACTAAACTGGGAGTAGAAGATGTTTTTGGGGAGTCAGGAGTCAGGCATCCATGCACAAAGCTGGTGCTTGAGGATAACCAACTCAATGGTGATAACATTGGCTTCAGCAAGGATGCTCGTGCTTGTGCAGCAGTTGTCCCATTTGATATGGAATAGTTTCCAGAGGCATCATTGGTGATACCTCTCCAGGCTCTTCAGATGATGATGGTAGGTATTGTATCTCGTTAGCTCCCTGGAGATGATGGTGGTTCTTTCTGGTCATTTGTTGCCTTGGTTATCCATCAAGATGTGAATATTTCATGTTGGAAAAATTGTCTTCTTATGTTGTTTTCAACCACAGAGCAAGTGATCCAGCTAGGAGCAGATAAGACAGCTTTGATTTAAGGCACCTTTTCTAGCCCCTTCCCCATGTAGGGGGTGCAGAGTGGATCCTAAATAAGACTGCTCAGTCATGGTAGAAGCTGCCAAATTGCACCCCTGTCTCAACCCAGTTGCACAATGACCATCAGGCTACCTCCCTTGACGTGCAGATTCATGGCTGGAGACTGCCAGATTCACTAGTCCTGTCTCCATCACCACTGGTCCATTTCTGCGGGGCTTTTGGAGGTTAGCACACGAGACCTTGTTGTTTCCTATGGTAAAAGCCTGAATGTGACTTTATTTAATGTAAGGAAACTGGTGCATGGAAACAGCAACCACACAATCTTAACAAGGTGGAGATCTGGGCCCAGTGGCAAGGGAGAACCCTAGAAGACAGATGTCCATCTTGCAGCCTGTTTCTGTCTTTACAGCTGTTGAGAACCTGACATCTTTTCCTGCCTATCCACCAGTGAGGACTTGGTGTTGGTCTGTGGTTTGCCTGGAACCTCCCCTCAGGCCTGTTTACCATGGGTGACCCTGCCAGGTGTGTGAGACTATGGATGATATAGTTCTGGGGATCATTGGGACACACGAGCCTCTCCACCACTACAAGATCTTGGTCCACAGAGAGAAGCATGGTGTAAATTTAATACCATATAACATTCCATCGATGTATCATGGCCTAAAGGTAACAAGGCCCTTACTCAGGGTTTATACACTTACTTGGGTGGAATACAATTGTAAGAATATAAGTAGCTGGAGCAGGAAGTTGGGGGTAAGATCTAAAAATCTGTGCAAGTGGCCGAAGATGCCTCTTATGTGCTTCACTGTAACCATATAAGTACTACTTACCCATCAAAAATAAAGGGGGTTTGGACTTTGGCCATCCCCTCATGCTGTGAATGAAAGGTTTCCCAGATATGGTATAACAGAAGGTTGATGCCTTGGCATGCAATTTTTCTTTTTTGTTTTGTTTGAATGCCTTTTATTAAAACATCCTTCTAAATCTCCCTGTTTGTCTGTACCTGCTGTGTTACCTACAAGGCTCCATAATGTCAAGTCTCCAGGGGAGGCAGAACAGTATTGGAGTTCAAATACGCTGCTGGAAGCTGGGAGTTCTGACTGCTAATTCCTGATGCTGCAATAAATTTCCTGCCTAACCTTGGACAAGTCACTTCTAATGGTACTGAGTTCTCTGATTTTACTGAGAATTTTGCCTTATTTAGTCCTTTTCTTACAGCCTAGTTTCTAGCCATTAAAGTTTGAGAGAGAGTCGGAAAATAGGTCTCTCAAAACCAGGCAACAAGCTTTCCTAAAAGGAAACCAGCATTTGTTGTTATTTAAGAGGAGGAAAAAAAGTCACAATTTTTAAGCCAGTCTCAGTTTTTGGAGGCCTGACTCATTGTTCTGAAGGGTTCACATTGAAAATACAGCTTTTTGATCTGTGCCTTGGTGTCCCCATATATAAATAGGGGATAATTTTACTGATTTACACCCCAGGGGAGCTGAGGGCTTTAAAACTGATGGTTTTAAAGTGCTTTGAGAACTGTAATGGGAAGAGGCAAGGATTCTCTGTCCTGTAATAATGATGTAGTTGCTGTATCTGAAGACAATGAATGATTGCACTTGTTTCAAATTCCTAGCCACAAGTGCCTGAATGCCTTAGCAATAACGATGAAGTTGATTATTGCAGTAACACCTAGGACCCCAGTCATGGACCAGGAGCCTATTCTCCTAGATGCCTAAAGGTTGTACGGACAGAAAACACAAAGATGGTCCTTGCTGCAAACAGTTTTTATTGTTGTCATAATACAGGGAACCACGTCAGTGAGATGATTGGCAGGTTACAGTAAGATTGTAAGAATATAAGTGGCTGGAGCAGGAAGTCAGGGAGTAAGATCTAAAAATCTGTGTAAGTGGCTGAAGATGCCTCTTATATGTTTCACTGTAACTATGCAAGTACTACTTACCCACCAAAAGAAAGAGGGGTTGTTCTGGGGGGCTGGGGATGGTAGGGTGGTGGAGAGGGTTTGGTTTTTGGTTTTACTTGGGGTGTTTGTTTTTTGTGCTCTACTTTCTAAATTTTAGCCACTGGGAATAAGAATGTCTTATGCTACAGCTGCAGTTTTTCTGAGACCCAGCACATACTACTCTGGGGATTG
>NW_005842465.1:296658-313373 GCF_000455745.1 Alligator sinensis
TGTAAAAGACAGCACAATATGTGTAAACATTTAGAAGAGAGGAGTTGGAAGTAAAAGACCACTATGGGTTTTCATTCAGTTGATGGAAGAAGTAACTTTTTCCCCCGAAATGGACTCATGGTTCAGGCTGGACATTCCTCTCCTGTCTTGCCAGGAATTGCACTTCTGAATAATTAGAATCACCGCAGTCAGGATTCATTGGATTTTGGTAACCTAGGCAGCTTGTACATGTGACGGGGGTTTAGTCCCTTTTACTGAAATGGTGGGTTTTTAATTGTGATGATTAAAACCCCACCATTTCAATTTAGGGGCTTCCGTCACTTTTACAGTGAGGAGCCTGATCCTTTTTTTTTTCCCGCAGAGCTTGCCCGCATTGCCTGTGGTGGTGGCGGGGGAGGAGGCTGTGGGCTGATCAGCCCCTGAGCTGCAGGGGGCCCCAGCCCTTCCCTCCATGGTAGCCCGCTAGTGGGTGGGTGACACCCAGGGAGCACCACCACCATGGAGGGAAGGTCTGGGACCCACCAGCAGCTCCCAGCCGTGGGAGAGGGGCAGGTTCTGGGCGGGGGGGGAGGTGGCAGTGCCCCCTGGGACCACCCAAGTGGGTGGCAAGCAAGTGGGTGCTGCTCCAGCTCACAGACAGCACCCTGCCCGATCCAACTGTTCCCTGACCCCAAATTAGGGCAGCTCCCACTCACTAGCAGCCGGCCCAGGCGGCCCTAGGGGGCACCGCCACTGCTGAAGGAAGGACCAGGGCCCCTCTGCAGCTCAGGGGCCACTCAATCCACCAGCAGCTCACCCCTCAGCCATGGGAGATGTGGGCAGGCTCCACCCAAAAAAAAAAAAAGGATCAGGCCCCTCGCCACTTCTACCTTAAGCCTGCCTCTCCCGCATTGGGAAGGGGTGGGGAACTGTCAAAGGCTACAACATTACATATAGCTACATTGCAAATTAAACTACATGTAGATGTGGTTTAGTTTGCAACATAGCAAATTCATTTAAATAGTAAAAAAACAAACAAACCCACACGTACAGCGTGACACAATTAAACTACCAAAACTGCCAATTTTCATTACGTGTACAAGTGCCCTTGAACTGCAGTGTCACTCTGATTTATAACTCTACAAAGGGTCTCTTGGGGTAGCCTGGACATGCTCCTTTTACAAGTGTAAAGAGCGTGGGTTTTTTCTTCTGAGTGCAGACTGTGCAAATTGACCCTAGGATTGGAAGAACTCATCACTGGCTTAATGCAGAGCCCAGCTCAGGGCCTGGGCAGGAAAGAAGAGGACAATCTGCTGGGAGTCCTCTGGTTCTGGTTAGAGTAGGTCTGGGAGCTGTTCTGTCTTATTCCTGGCTGTCCGAGGCCTCTGCCATGCCCCTCACCATGCTTGGGCCTGACCTCTGGACTAAGAGGTTTTGTGGGAAAGGACTCAGAACTGTGGTTATTTCCAGGAAGCTGTACATCTGCTCTCTCTTTGCAATAGCTTAGCTGGCACAAGGGGAACTTTTAGATGTCTAAAGAAACATTTAGGTACCTAAGTGCAACATTTACATGCTACTGGCATGCCCCCTTTACTCTGTAGGTTCTTAAAATCTTTAGTTACATTAGTTTCTGCCCTTGAATATACACAAAACTGCATAGGCCCAGTGCTGCCAAGGTGTTCAGCATCTGAACCTCAGCAGGATGTTCAAATGAGGCATTCCCTTGTCTCTTTTATCCAAGAAGCCTGAACCAGTAGGCATCTTCAGAGCATACGTAATCCACATCAAAGACAGCTATGGGAAAACTGGATGTGTATGTCCAAATTAAGTAACCATACAGCTAGGATATTGATGTAGGAATTGAATCCTTAGTCTCCTAGATAAGAGCAGGACCTTGTCTCCAGGTCTATCACAATAGATGGGAGAATCCTAGCCAGCCTGCCATGAGGTGCTGTTGGCTGAGTTTCTTTCCATCTCTCCTGTTAAATTCCTTTCCTTTCTATGAATAGTATTCATTGGAGCAGGTAGTGAGTAAGAATGAGAGAATGGCTCTATAACCCTGTGGTTAAGGCACTCACCTGGGATGTGGGTGAGTCAGATTGTATGCTCCCGCTCCAGTGAATATTCAATTATTTACTGAATTAGAACACCATTAAAGGAAGAGATTGTGAGAAACCTGACACAGAAATACCCAATAGCTTGCTGATCAGAGACTTGCCTGGGCTGTGGAAGCCTAGGTTCAAATACCCATTCCTAATCATAATAGAAGTTTGTTGACAGGCCTCCTGTTGCTCAGGTAAGTGAGAATCATAGAAAGGTAGGGTTGAAAGGAACCTCAAGAGATCATGTAGTCCAACCTCCCGCTCAAACCAAGAGAATCCCCAACTAGATCACTCCAGCCAGGACTCTATTGAGCCAGGCCTTATAAATCTCCAAGGGTGGAGATTTCACCACCTCTCTAGCTAACCCGTTCCAGTACTGCACCACGCTCCTAGTGAGAAAGTTTTTCCTGATACCCAACTTAAACTTCCCTTGCTGCAACTTGAGACTTTTGCTCCTTGTTCTGTCATCTGCCATCACTGAGAACAGTCTATCTTCACCCTCTTTTGAACACCCCCCACCGCTTCATGTAGTTGAAGGCTGCTATTAAGTCCCCCCTCAGTCTCCTCTTCTCTAGACTAAATAATCCCAGTTCCTTCAGTCTTTCTGCATAAGTCATGTCCCCCAGCACGCTCACCATTTTTGTTGCCCTTGCTGAACCCTCTCCAATTTGTCCAACTCCTTTCTTTAATGGGGGCCCCAAAACTGAGCACAGTACTCCAGATGTGGCCTCACCAGTGCTGAATAGAGGGGAAGAATCACATCCCTTGATCTGCGTGCAACACTCCTACTAATGCAGCCCAGTATGTCATTAGCCTTCTTGGCAACAAGGACACAGTGTTGGCTCATATTCAGCTTGCTGTACATTGTAACCCCCAGGTCCTTTTCTGCAGAGTTGCTGCTTAGCTAATCAGTCCCCAGCCAGTGCTGAAGCATGGGATTGTTTCATCCTAAATGCAGGACTTTGAACTTGCCCTTATTGAACCTCATGAGATTTCTTTTGGCCCAATCCGCCAATTTGTAGAGTGGCTCTCCAAATCCTAGCCACTACTCTCCACAGCTTGCTATCATCTACAAGCTTGCTGAGGATGCACTCCATCCCATCTTCCAGGTCGTTGATGAAGATATTGAACAAAACTGGCCACAGGACCAACCCCTGGGGCACTCCACTTGACCCCAGCTGCCAACTAGTCATGGAGCCATTGACTACTACACTCTAAGCCTGGTGATCCAGCCAATTTTCTATCTACCTTACAGTCCATTCATCCAAGCTGTACTTCCTTAACTTGCTTGCTAGAATATTGTGGGAGACCATGTAAGTAGCCCAGTGAGAGACTAGGGTGGAGTTAGCCCTCCGTTTGGTGAATTGGCTGGCCACTA
Organism: Alligator sinensis; assembly: GCF_000455745.1. Lineage (NCBI taxonomy): Eukaryota > Metazoa > Chordata > Crocodylia > Alligatoridae > Alligator > Alligator sinensis. The sequence goes on from NW_005842465.1 coordinate 300,118, forward strand.
CACAGGTGAGGGTCACAGGAGAGGCCAAAAAGACTGCATGTCACCACCTGAGACATGACTCATATAAGCCTGATGGCCTACAAGGCCGCTCAAGGGAGCAGGGCAGAGTGAAGGAGGCACAGTATCATGCAATGGGCAAGAGACACTGTGAGAGAGGGTGGAGTGCAAGAGGACCCAGTGAGAGGGGGGCAAGATGAGTGTATGAGACCTGAGGAAGGACTAAGTTGGCCTGGCTTTAGGCCGGGAGCATAGTGACATGCTAGATGCCATCTGCAAGGCATGGGTCACAGTATAGGGGTGGCACAGAGCCATGGATAGCACCCCCTGGCATCAGGGCATAGAATAGGCAGCTTCCCACATTATACCACCAGTTTATTGTGATAGCAAAGCCATGGTAGGTGAGACTGGGCAGACTGCCCCATAGATGGGTGGGTGGGCTGGCTTGAGACTTGGCCCCAAGCTTGCCCCCTGTCACAGACCATATCAAAAGTCTTGCTAACATCAAGGTATATCATATCCACTGCCCTCCCCACATCCAGAGCCAGTCATCTTATCATAGAAGACGATCAGGTTGGTCAGGTATGACTTGCCCTTTCTGAATCCATACCGACTGTTCCTAATCACCTTTTTCTCCTCCAAGTACTTAGAAATGGATTCCTTGAAGACATATTCCATGATTTTTCCAGGGACTGAGGTGAGGCTGACCAATCTGTAGTTCCCCAGATCCTCCTCCTTCCCTTTTTTAAAGATGGGCACTATATTTACCCTTTTCCAATCACCTAGGACCTCTCCCAGTTGGCATGAGTTTTCAAAGATGATGGTCAGTGGGTCTGCAATCGCATTGGCCAACTCCCTCAACACCCTCAGGTGCACTGCATTCAGCCCCATGGACTTCTACACATCCAGCTTTTCTAAATAGTCCCTAACCTGTTCTTTTACCACTGTTGGCTGGTCATCTCCTCCCCTAACTGTGCTGCCAGGTGCAGTAGTTTGGGAGCTGACCTTGCCTGTGAAGACTGAAGTGAAAAAGGCATTGAGTACTTCAGCCTGAATCATCTGTCACTGGGCTGCCTCCCCCATTCAGTAAGGGACCTACACTTTCCTTCGTCTTTCTTTTGTTGCTGGTATACTTGTAGAGATCCTTCTTGTTACCTCTCACATGCCTTGCTATCTGAAACTCCAATTCTACTTTGGCCTTCCTGGGTGCATCTACATGGGATCCTAAATGCACAGTAGATTAAGTCTACTGCACATTAGTGCATCACTGCAAAAGCTGTGCTAATGCATTAATGCGCAGCTGAATTAGTCTACTGCACATTAGCATCACTACAAAACTGTTTGCCAGTGCTACTGTGCAGTAATGCCAGTTATGGAGAACTGAGTTAATACCTGTTATTACAGGTACTAAATTTAATGCGCTGTAACAACAGCGCATTAATGCACATGTAGACGCCCCCTGATTTCATGCCTGCAGGCCTGAGCAATGCTCTTATACTCTTCCCTAGTTGTTTGTCCAAGTTTCAACTTCTTGTAAGCTTCCTTTCTGTGTTTTAGCTCACTAAAGAGTTTCCTGGTAAGCCAAGCTGGTTGTCTGCTATACTTGCTAGTCTTCCTGCACATTGGGATGATTACTTCCTGTGCCCTCATTAAGTTTTCTTTAAAGTACAGCTAGCTCTCCTGGACTCCTTTCCCCCTCAGACTGGCCTCCCAGGAGATCCTGCCCATCAGTTCCCTGAGAGAGTCAAAGTCCCCTTTTCTGATCTCCAGGGTCCTTAATCTGCTGCTTTTCTCCCTTCCTTTCCTCAGGATCCTGAACTCAATCATCTTGTGGTTGCTGCTGCCCAAGTTGCCGTCTACTACTACATTCCCCACCAATTCATCCCTGTTTGTGAGCAGCAGGTCAAGAAGAGCACAGCCCCTAGTTGGAGCATGGCCCCTAGCTGGTGTAACGGGGTGTAGTTCTCCCTCTTTCTGGTTTGCATGAGGAAGGCCTGGCCTGACTGGGGACCTAATTCCAGAAGAGACTTTAGTGCTGAAATCTCAGGTGGAATCAGTCATTTAACTACCTTGGATCTGATCTCTCCACCAGTTCTCACTGGCTAGCTTATGTTGCCCTCCACTTAGCTTTCCAGCCTCTGTCACTCTTATTCTTATGTGCCCAGGTCTTCCCATATGTTGTTTGGAAATCTGGATGCCTAACTCAGATCTGTGAATTCTACAGGGTGGCAGGACACCTAAGATTTAGGTGTTGTAACATCTACATGTTTCTGTGGCTCAACCCCCAAATTGCTTCAAGGGAACCATGAATTGAGCTCTGAGAGGCAATCTGGCTCAAACAATGCAAAGGTCCCGAAGGCCAAATTCTGCTCTTAGTCACAGCTGTGTTTCTTTTCTGTCTTCCCATGATGCCTAGCTAATCTGCACAGGTGTCAGTGATTGGCCTGTAATTAGAATTTAGTAAACAATTCTGTTGATGATGCAAAAAAAAAAGCAATAAAATCCAGGTCACTGCTTTTCAGCTGGTTTGGATTTGCAGGGCTGAAAGAAATAAATAAATGTTATTTTAGCCACTGAAGTCAGCCATCCTGAGTTTCGATGCAGGAAGGTGGTATGTCTGCTTTTTAAGGAGTGGTTCATTCTTTCCAAAGCAGAACCAATCTTCAGTGCCCTTGTTGATTCAGTCATTTTTTACATATGTAGTCCTACATGAAGAAAACATGGGGCTTTGAAAAAAAATTACTGTAAAAGGTGGGCGGGTCTTCCTTGCTGCTCTTTTGTGAGTTACAGAAGTACTGTAGATGCAAAAATGAATGTTCAGGATATGAGCAGGGTGGAGTCAAATCACACTTGGGTGCTTAAGTCCACTTAGGTGCTTGAGAAATAGAACAGAATCTGACTTGTGTAATTTTGTTCTATTAAGAGGTACTATCACTACTGTGTTGCCTAAAATCTCTCATGCCCAGATTCAGTGCTGTGTTGTTGCCTTGATGAGGGTAGAACCAAACAGGCCAGAAGAAATAGCAGAGGGATTAATTCCCCAGCAAAATATTGTTTCTGAAACCTTTTAGAGTTCACAGTGCAAACCTGAAATTGGCCAGCATCACCTGATACATTAATTTCTTCAGATGACATAAGAACAGATTCTAATATACAAGGGCCATTATTTTTTCTCATTGTTGAACCACTGTAATATGGAATTGCTCACATAATAACCCATCTTGCACATATAGTGTCCTAATTTTTGTGGACATGATGTACGCTCTAGTGTTTGCAAATTAGCTCAGGGTTCACTTCTCAACCACATCCTTTGCATCCAGATCTTCCTGTACTCCATATTCTGAACTCCCCCTAGGATTTAACAAACCCTTGCTGGTGTCACAACAGAGGAAACAACTGCTTCTGATGATTCCTCAGCCCTTACTTCAGAGCCTGGGCTGCATGTTTTTTTCTGCAGTATTTCACTAGTTGTATTAGCTGGTGTATACATTCTGAATTCTGCACACATTAAACAGAATATGTACAATACCTCTGGACAGCAGGGTTTGGTAGGCATCTGACTCAATTAAGCTCTGTTAATTTTAAAATGTAGTGGTTTGGGAAGGGTCAAATGACTGATGTCTACCTGAGAGCAGTCTGGCAAGTAACGGTGTCAGAATTTACCAATATGGAATCAAAACAAGACAGGGCTGGAAAGGACCTCAAGAGGTCATCCTGTCTAATCCCATGCTCAAGGAAGGATCATCCATCTCTAAACTACAGACTGAGGGACAGGGATCTTCATTACAGTAATTCCCTGACCTGATCTTCATTTAACACTGTGCATTCCTGTCTGATTGAAAGGTTTTTAGGTCAAAACAGTGAGATTCATGCTTTTAGCTCACCAAGGCTCTAACTTGGTCCTTGTGTTGGCGAAGCTGGTAGTGTTCCTGGGTGTGTTTCTTAATAACACTGCCTGACTTTCCATGAACAAACTTGGAAAGGGATTCCTCAGTGTCTCCCAAATTCTGCCCTGCCAGATTTCAGATGCTGGGACTATCATATAGGTTCCTCAAGTTGCTGAAGAGTCAGGTTATCGAACTAGGGGTGGGAGAGAGGTGATGTTGTGTTTCATAAATTATTTCTACTCTATCCCACAAGCTGTGGGGGTGACAAGTGGCTTTTCCAACAGAGAGTAACATTCACAGTTAGATGCCCCCACCCCTCTAAAAAAAGCTGAAGAAGTCTCTTTTGAAAAATATAGTTTAACCCCCCCTTCCCCAACATTAGTGTGCTGACTTCTTTAGATTTTTTTTTTTTTTTGCAACTTGTTTTTCCATGCAAAAACATTCCCTTCCAAATGGCTCAGAAATCACCATGAGTTCAGTCCCTCAACTGCCAGGGCCTTGCTACATCAACAAGCCTGTCTGTGATAGTATACTGTTATATGTCACATTCCAAGGACATGGCCCAGAATATGAAGAACTTCTTTACAGCCTTGTATAACTCCCAAATTGTTTGCCTTTAGGGAATAGCTTTAAACACAGATGTAGAATATTTTGGACTAGAAGAAAGAAAGTGAGAAAAAATTATCCATTGCCTTTCTTCCAATCAAGTCCTAAGTATAGCTAGGGGGAGTTTAAAACAGGTACCCTTCCCTCACTCTGCTCCCGCACACAAGGAAACTTCTGGCTTTCAGCAGAATCTTTGACACCTTCTTCCCCTGCGTTCATCTAAAGCTCTGATCCCTTTAGGATGAACTAAACAAAAGAAGCCCTCTGTTTCCCAGAGCTAGCTGCTCTCAGCTGAGACATTATGACTAGTTTTTAATTAAAACAAAATTGCGGGCGGGGGTTGCTTTTTTATGTTTGGTTTTGTTTTTTAAGGGGGTCCGACTTGAACTCCTCTCTTCTCAAAGTGTGGGATGGACAGAAAATTACTGGTAGATACATAGCTTACCCATCATAAGCAGGGTATGCAAGAACAAAACAGAGGAAGCTAGTAAATATTCTGTGATGACATTTTTTTTCAAACACATATACCCCCCCCCACACACCTCCCAATTTTCAGCATGGAAGAGGCACCTTTCTCTTCACTGCTGGGTTAATGTGATGGCACATTTAGCTTTGTGAGGAATATTTGGAAGAAAAGCGCAGAGGGTAGCAGAAGATTTTCCATTTGTGAATGCCAAGGGTGGAAATCCACCTAGCGCTCTCTTGACTTCTTCAATAGAATTACACCAATTTACACAAGCTAAGGATATGACCCAAAATATACCTGCTTGTATTGCTACCCTAACTGATATTTCTGGATACAGCAGCATAATCCATTTAACAGAAATAACAGATCATATGCAGGGATGGTAGCACTGTCTATTATCAATGTTGCCTGACACACCCCATTATAAAGCTCCGCTCACTGATGCTGAATTCCGCTTCAAAAATTTTTGGGAAGAAACTTCAGCCACATTAGTCCAGTGCTTTCCAAGAACAAGACTGGAGAAAATGCAGTTTTACTGCATGAAAAAATGCTAGTGACCTCCTCTTTGAGAAGCTTTAGTGACCTCCTGCTGTGGAGCTGGGACCTAAATTTAGTAGGGGGTTACAAGCTTTTCAAAAATTGCAGTTCTTAGATCTGAGAGGCTAAATTCCCCAAAGATGTCATCTGCACTAATATAGCCAGCTTGAAAGGTGCAGACAGAAGTGCAGCTCCCCACTGTAACTTGTGGGTCTTCACAGGAAACACCATGAGTTACAACAATCCCTGAGACCCTACAGAAGTTTGCTGTTCGGTCCTGAGAATTGGAGAATCCAGCTGCTGGCTGAGAGCCTGCAGCTGGTTTACCCTGGCAATGCCCCACCTCCCTCCCAGTCCCAGGAGTTCTTCAGCCAGGGTTGGAGGGTAGGGTGGGTGAATTGGAGCCCTTCCACCCCCTCCCCCAAGCTTTTCCTAATGCCCAACTTAAACTTCCCTTGCTGCAATTTGAGACCGTTGCTCCTTGTTCTGTCATCTGCCACCACTGAGAATGGTTTAGCTCCAACTGAGAACAGCCTAGTTCCAAGAAGCTGTCACTTCTCTCTGTGCCTAAACTTCCCCTACATTTCCAGTATTGGATTGCAGTGTATTTTGCCAAGTCTTGCACTTAAACCAACAGCAGGGCAGCTGTCTCTTTTGTGCTATTAGGCCCAGGACATGAACTGAGAGCTGGGCCCAAGAATTCTGGAGATGGCCCAGGGGAAGTAGACTGGGACAAACAAACTGAGAAGGGAGGGCAGGGAAGAAACTGAGAATGGAAGCTGGTTAAGGAAAAGGCAAAGCCTGGAGCTGAGAACCAGTAAGGCAAGGAGGAGAAGGAGATGTAGAGGATGGCCAGGAGACAGATCCAGCAAGAAGTACAGAGGGAAAACTGAGGTTGGGTGGGCAAAGATCCTGGATGGGGAAGAGACTGAGATGAGACAAGAAGATCAGGGAAGGAGATGAGGAATTGAAGCCAGGTAGAGAGAGAAAATTAGATGAGAAGCGCTCCCTCCCACCAAAAAAAAAAAAAAAAGAGGAACTGGGACGAGTTAGTATAGAAGATTAGGGATAGAATAAGAAGCCTGAGAAAAGTAATCCAGGACAAGGAGCTGGGGCAGGGGACTGAGATTGGAAAGTGGCCTGGTGGGGAAGGGGTTGGGAATAACAGAACTGGCTGGGCAAGGAGACTTAGACAATGTGTCCAAGGAAGGGAGAACAGAATGACCAGGAGAAAAGGATTATGGTGAGGAAACAGGAGTGAGGAGAATACAAGACATGGAAAAGGACAAGGTAGGAGGGGGAAAAAAAAATTTAGCCACTCCCCCCGCCCCCGAGCAGGGAGCGGAGCTCAAGGTTCTTGCATCTTGCCATTACTCTGCTATCAGTAAGCATCCGTGGAACCCCCTGGCTAGCGTGTTGCATCCCTCTCCAGTGCTGCTCCATGTACAGGATAACAACCTCTGCTTGATAGAAACTTCTACCACATAGTAAATGATGTCACAGACCTGATGGTTTCATCCCTGCTGACAGGCCGTGACTGTGGTTATATAAATGCCACCTGGTAGGCCTGTGCAAAGCGGCTAGTATCCGCTTTGGATTCGGCCAATTCAGGGGACAGTGATTCGATTCGATGATTCAAACCACTGTCCTGATTTGATTTGGCCGAATCAGCCAAGCCAGGCCCATCCCCCACCTCTCTCCCAGCCCAGCAATGGCTGCCCCGCCCTCCCCAGCTCCCAGCACTTGGGGAAAAAAAAGCCCTGGCTCGACAGGTGCTGTCGGGCGGGGGGCAATCCCCACTTCCCCACACTGCATGGGGGCTCTGCACGAGCCTCCCCCCTGCTCCCCCAGCCCCCTCACGGGTGCACCGCACAGACCAGCTCTGGCCCTTTAAGAAAAAAAAAGAACCTGAAGAAACCCTTGGGCTCACTGCTCCTGCCGGCAGGGGGCAATCCCCGCTATCCCTCACTGCAGCAGCCCTGAAGCCCCAAAGCTGCACCAGGAGCCGTGAGTCCCGGGGCTTTTCTCGGCTTTCTTTTTTTCTTAAAGAGTCAGAGTCCCAGCAGACGGGGCAGCTGGGGGGGGAGGGGGCCAGGGAAGCGGAAAGTACAGAGCGGGGGCAGGCGGGAACAGCCATGGAGGCCTGGAGGAGTGGGTGAGGGGCAGGCAGGGATCCCCCCATGGTCCCCTCCCCCTTCCCCCAGCCCCACCTCCCCCATCCCTACTTACCAGAGTGGAGTCCCCTGCAGCTCCCAGCTGCAGCCACCGGGGACTGCCTGAATCATCAAAGCTCTCCGAATCTTTGCCAAAGATTCGGAGAGCTTTGAATCAATTTGGACCTTTAAATCGTTCCCCTGATTCAACTCAGAGATTTGGCCACTGAATCGGGCCAAATCTCCTCCGAAGCAAATCACCACCCAAAGCTACACACAGCCCTACCACCTGGTGGAATTGTTGCTTTTGCCATTTGCTGCTTTTAGAGCCTAGAAAGTTACACAAAAAGCTTTATTAAAAGAATGTTATCAAGGTTGAAGAGTAAAGCCTGTACAGTCTTTATTTAGCCTCTTACATATATGTATGTTGATACAGGCTCTCAATGACACCTCGATTTCAAGTAATTTCCTCTTGCAGTATCACACTTTCCTCTAAAGTTCTACCCTGTGGAAGGAGAACATGAATGTCCGAAATCACCCTTCCCTACCGTTTAGGGTCTTTGGGCCACAAAACCAATTGCGCTGACTGCCCCTACTCTAATCTTTCCTCCCCGGGGTCTCCTCCTATGTGCTCAGCCTGTGTTTACTTCTGCCTTTAATGAATGTACCTCTTGTACTAACACTCTCTGAAGGCCTCTCTCTGCTGACCATAGACTATCCTTACATCTCACAGGCAACCTGATTCCTAATCCCATGCCCTTTGCTATACTAGATCCTGGATTTTTATTTCCTTCATGAGGAAAGAGGCTAAACCTAGCTCTAACCTCCCCCTAGCCCACTTAAAATGCCCTGTGATCGTCTAAAATTGGAAACAATGGGTTGTCCTTTCACAGTGTCTGATGAAGTGAGCTTCAGCCCACACAAGGTTGTGCAAGACATCTATCTACCTGCCATAGGCTTATCTAGGATTTTGAAAAGGTGAGTGCAGATGGTGTGGCACATGACATATAACTCAACACATTTTTCTCCAGTCAAAGAGAAACTAGAAGCTTTACTAATAGAGTAGGAGGCTAGCACCATATTCATCAGTTTAAGATCAAAATGAAAACAAAATACAACTGGTGGAATGTGCACTTATTTTCCATATTCTATATTAAGATTAAAAAACAAACCAACAAACTAGGCAAAAAAAAGTCAAAAGATTTGTGTCATTAGTCCTGTAGACATTTAGTTAAATATTCATCTCTTACTCATACTCATAAAACAAAATCTAGACTTCTTGAGTGTTTGACAGTGCTTCCAATGTCACTGGAAGTCATTTCTACACTCGCATTAATATTACCGCACCTGAGTTAATGATCTTAGCTAGAGCTAAAAATGGTCTTCAGGGCTGTAAAATAGAAGAGCGACATTACCACAAACAACTAACAGACAGAAAAATTGCAGAAGAAAAGAAAGTTTGAATAGTGAAACATCAATGTCATTAAAAAGGACAGATGATCTTTAAATACTTTTTGAGTGAAAAGAGATTAACAGGAATCAGGAAGATGATAATGAGCCATGAAGTCAATTGCCTCTCAGCCTTACCTGAAGAGAAAAGCCCGCTGCCCTTGCCACACAGTTTGTTTAAAGTTTGGGTGGAACAGGACTCAAAAGAGGGATGGTGGAGGTTGCAACTGCACCCCTCTCCCCCCTTGAATCTGCCACTCCTACTTTGGTTAATCCATAAGGTGCAAAACTATCCTGTCTTCTAAATATTGTCTCCGTCATTCATTGTTATTACTAAGCTGTCAGAGATGCAATAGAAAATTAGACCTATGTTACTTTATTTACATTAATCTAACTTAAAGCAAATGATAAAAAATGTGTCCAAGTTTCTATGTCAGTATAAAACCTCCTAGATTTCTAGAGTTTAATTGTCACACATAGTTATTGATGGATTTCTAGAAGTGAATCTCCAGCTAAATCAGATGTTATGGGCTTTATGGATGAAGCACATTGTCCTGGCTGTAGAATTTTACTATCTGGGAGCAAGTCTGAATCAGTATGTGAATTTTGTTGTGTAAGCCAGCATTTTGGACTGTAACTAGTGTGGCTTAGACCTTCTGTTGTATAGCGGAAACAAATTATGCCTGGGAATATGAACCAAGGCTCAAGAGGCCTTCAGCAATGGGATACTTTTACTCTGCTAAAACAATGAGATTGACAAAATTATTGACTTTCAATGATTCTTTGTAGTGACAATGCCACAGGAAGTTGGATCCTGGAAAATCTCTAGTGGAAGGACAGAACAAAAAGATGTCATAGACTGGTTTGAAAAGTAAAGTGCTGTCTAAAACCAGAAGCCTAAGGACACTGTCTCAAACCTACCTAAGGACTCTCAGGTGTTTATTTTGTAGATCCCTGATACTATTGTGTACTCTAAGAGTAAACTGTGCTTGTCTAAGAAAGTCCATTGGAAAGCATTTGTTTTTCCTTTGTCTTTATTGCTGCATAATGCGTGATGAATTAAGCTATAAACCAATGTTACCAAGGTTTGAATGTGGCCCAAAGTAGAACACCTTAAGTGGCTGGTAATGTTGAAGTACAGATATTGGAGGAGAAGAGCCATACCAGGAAAGCCTGACTGTGAACTCTCAGGGCAAAATTCTATTACACCTAGTAAATGGCCAGAGTGCAACTTGTGACCAACTCGGAGGGTACAGACAAAAGTGAGAATTTTCACCTGATCTGGCCACAGAAAGCAGTTTATAGCTGTGACCAAACACAGCTTAAAAAATGGTCGATTGAGTGAAAATCTGACCCCTCATTCCATGAGGTATCAGATAAAGATGTTACAAAATGTAGCACCTTTTGCAACCTGTCTGCAGAGCCTGCCTGTGACTTCCCAGCCTGTCTGTTTTCAGAATGGGAGGGGGGAAAGGGAGCAGAGGGAGTTCAGTCTGGAGGGTTTTCAGCCCCCATGGAGGGTGGGGCAGGTGTACTGCAGCCCCACATCCCCAAGGTGCGTGGGCTCCAATTCACCCACCCTACTCTTTGGCACCAGCTGGGGAGCCCCGAGAATGAGCTCCGTCTGCTGTCCTTCCATTCTGAAAACAGCCAGTCCTGGCTGAGAGCCTGGCCATTGCTAGGAGAACCTGGCTGCAGGCTCCCAGCCCCAGCTAGATTCCCCTTCCCCTGGAACCAATGGTGAACTTCTGTTTGGTCCGGGGTAACGTTGTAACTCAGAACGCTTTGCAAAAATTGTTCTGAGTTACAGCTGGGAGCTGCACTTCTGTCCGTACCCTGAATTCCCCTATTAAAAGTATAGGCACAATTCTATTAACCTTCTGGGCATTTAAGTGCCTTTCTGCCTCCATGCCCACTTTAAGATTAGCAAAAATGCCTACAACCTCAGAACTGAAAAAGGGAGAGTCTTAAGTAGCCTTAAAAATAAGAGCCCTGGTATCATGCAAGAAGCCATGGGTGGATCGGATCAGGGTAAAGGGGATATGGTGATACCCGCTTTGGCTGTGTAGCACATGTGCTGTGATCTGTGCCAGAACTACACCTGTGCTATGAACTCTGAGCTCACCAGCCGATCGCACTGTGTTGTTCTCAAAAAACCAAGGAGTTAAGTTTCTAGAACCATAAAGCTTGTTGATTCAGAAAGCAATACTCTGCTTGCTGTTCTGTTGTTCCCTCCTACAATCCCCAGGCCTATGTAACAACTTATACATAACACTCTTAGAGGTATCCACACATCTTCCCCCTTTACATGTAACGTACGCTGATGGAATACTAACATTGGAAGTTTAGTTCAACCCATAGTTAAAACACATTTTAACAGGTCTCTATGTGTTAGCTTTTTAGCTTTTAGCGATCTTCTCATTTTCTCTGCATTCTCAATCTTTATTAGGTCAGTTCTTGTTTTGTTTCCTTGTTCAGATGTCTCTACTTCTGTGTCACTTTCAGTCTCCTCTGTTGTTAGCTCTGTTTCCTTTGGTGAATCTCATGGTGCTGCTTCTGATGCCATTTTTTTTTTACCCTTTATGAGTTGCAAGTGTCGTCTGTTCCTTCTTAACAGCTGTCCTTCCAGTGTGATTACTTTATAGGGTCTGGGACAGGGGTGGGCAAAATGTGGCCCACCAGGTCATTCTATCCGGCCCATGGGGCCCCTAAAAAAATTAGAAAATTCATATTTATCTGCCCTTGGCTGCCTGTCATGTGGCCCTTGATGGCTTACCAAAATTCAGTAAGTGGCCCTCTAGCTGTATGGTTGGGACGTTTGGTCGTGGAACTTGGATCCGACCTGCTAAACCAGGAAGAAGCAAGCTTCTTGGTCAGACAAGCTTCGTGGAGTAGAGGACATGTCACTGACATCAACATGCCTGCCTCTGTTACACTGCTATTCCATTGTGCCATGACCTTCTACAGTCTGACTTTAGGTGCTAAGCAAAAATTCAAGCATGTTGCTACATATTGAGCTATTGAAAATATTGCTTAAGAAAAAACATCATCTGTGTTGTGTGTTAATTGGATATTTATTTCCATAAAGGGCCAATTTGGGAAAGCAAGCCTTTAGGTGAATAATCGTGGGGTTTTTTTGCATAGTTCTCATGTAAGCAGCTCTAATGAGAAAACTGGCTGGCAGTGGCCTTCAGGCTAGGACAGCAGAAAGAAGATACTGTGTGGCTTTTTCAGTTCTGACTGTTAATATGAATAAGTCTTGGGGTTAGTGTTGTTAGACTGTAATCATTAGACTCTGCAGATGGCGACCACACTACCTACTTTTAAATGCTCAAACAATAGTTAGTTAAATGCTCATAATACTGCTTCAGGTGTTATTAATGGAAATACATCATAAAAAATAGAGCTTGTATGTGAATGTAAAGCCCTGAGCAGCCCAGAAACCCTCAGCCATTAGCTGTTTGAAATCATTATTATATCAATGTAGACTATTTCATTTTCTCGTGAAATGTTATAAAGCTGGAGATTAGCTGCTCTCACTCAATTTTTGCTGTATTTGTTTATTAGAAAAATTGGTAACAAATAACCTAAAGCCACCATTTCTAGAGAGGCCAGCCTCAAGGGTGAAAATGATACAGGCTAAAATCCACAGCCCCACTCCTGAGCCAAGCTGCAGTATGAATATGAAGAATGACTGGAGGCATGAGGGTGGAATGGGGAAGGGTCTACCTGGAGCCATATTGTGATTCCTCCTAGGAAATGCAAAGGATACCCAAGCCATGACCTTGACCATAGGGTGCAAGGCTTCATTCTGTGCAGGGGTTAGGACCTTTGGGTCCAGTCAATGCATCATATCTATGAGCGCCTTTTGATCACAAGGATGACACTTGTTCCTGTCACAACCCAAGGGTGTGATTTTGTGTGCGCGCGCTTCGGCACTGCTAAATTATTTCCCGCCACGAGGAGCTTTCTTTGCAGGGTGCATTTCTTAGTTGCAAAGAGAAAACCCCGGTGCAAAGGAGTTCCCGCCACCCGCATGCAAATTTGTGTCCCACTATTGGCCAGTTCTAAATTATTCCCAAATGGAGGCTAGTGATTGGCTTGCTAGCCGTATAAGAGGCTTGAGCGGTTTCCGCCCAAGTTGGAGGACTCCACAACCAT
>NW_005842465.1:313498-316757 GCF_000455745.1 Alligator sinensis
GCTTGTTCCACGGAGCCTAGCAAGCTTCGTGTGTGTGTGTATCCAGAGCTCCGTCCGAGTTATTTCAGGAGGCTCGAGTTTTCTGCAGGTCTTGTTCGAGTTCGTGTTGTGGAGCCTAGCAAACTCCACGTGTCTGTCTGTAACTGCAACGCAAGCAAGTTTTTCCTGCCTGCACCGCGACCATCTACGGTGTAAGTAAAATAATCTTTAATCAACCGCTACGCGTCCGTGTCTAATTCTAGTCCGCCGGCCTGCATTCCCCGACACACGTGCCAGGGCTGCTGGCCACAGCCCACCGCGCGCCCCCGAGGGCCTCAGACCGCTCCCGGCCCACACAATATCAGAAAACAGCTGATCACTACAGCTACCTCAGTGTCACCAACTTGCATGCTAAACACACCCCTAGATCTGTCACCTACAGCCAATCTGAACTTTATAGCAGGGTCTACTCTGAACCTATCAGCTGGGATGCACACTTCAGGGGTCTACAGCAGGGCTTCCTACACTTACAATATAATCCCCAAACCATAGCCACTCAAACAACCAAACATCAAGAGAGCAGACTTAAATCTCACTCCAACCTGCTGCAATGCCAACCCTGTGACAAGGGCAATCAAATGCCTCTTGCCATCACTTGAAGTCCTCAGCTCACACCCTTTAGACACATCATTAATGATTTCCAACCTGTTCTGGAAAGTTAAGGCCGTTTCGAGAAAGGCTTGAGGAACCAGCCTGTCCTGACTTGGAGAGTACCCCACAACCTCAGGTAATCTCTCTCCAGCAACAGACTACCTAGAGAGGATGAGGAGGGCACCAGCTCCAGGTACCAACTTAGAGAGGACACTGGGATGACTCCCTCCCTCCCAGGAATTTTTGGCACAGTCCCACACACAGCAGTAGAATGGGGTCCCGTCAGGAGGCTTTGCCATGGCAGTACAGCCCTGGGCCTGGGGGGCAAGAATGGGGCACCAGGAAGGTGTGCCACATGCTCACCCATGCTGCACAGGATAGGAGCCTGTGCTGCTATCCGTTTCTCAGAAGCACCAGCCTGAGCCCAGGCTGCTACAGGAACAGTTATAGCAGTAGCTGCAGCTGCCTGAAAAAAGTCCCATTAGGTAAAACTCTGCTCCCTTCACCTCCTCCAGTGGTCAGTATAATCCCCCTTCTGTGCCTTCCCCCCTCCCCCCTCCCCATATGCCCTTGGCACTGAAAGAGCTCCGCATTTCTACCTAACTCCAATTCACATCGAGTCTCACCAGGCTGCCTCCATTAACATCACATGAAATCACCTGCTTAGTGCCCCTCTGCTATCTCAACTGGGGAGACAGGGCAATCTCTATGTAAAAGGGTCTGATTCAACCCTGATCTGATATCAATTCCAGAAGTAGGGATGTAAATATCATTAAAAAAATTATCCATTTTACCTCCTCTAATTATATTGGTTAGACAGTTAAACAATAACACAGCAGTGGTGACAGCTGCTGCTGAGAGCTGCTCCCTGGGCCTTTGGTGGAGGAGATGGCAATGGCAATGGCAATGGCAAGCCCCTCCAAACAACACAGCCCATGTAAAGCTACCACCAGCAGCAGCAGGCGAGGGGCTTTCCCAGCCTGGTGCAGCCACTAGAACGCTGGGAGGGAGGGAGCACCTATGAACCAACAGCTAATTACTTAATTAAGGAGTCATTACTCCACCTGCTGTTTTCATCTTTAATCTCACAGGCTATGGGTACTAGTCCACCCTCGTCCCCTCCCCATCCCCTCCTCCTTGCTACTCACTCCCTTCTGCCTACCATGGCACCTTCCTGTTCCTGACGCACCACGCCACCTCCCTTCTCCAGCAGACTGCGTCCTGTGCTAAACCAGTAATGCATTACCAAAATAAATATATTTACCATTTAAACATTTAACCTTTCACATCTCTATCTACAAGCACACAAAAGCCTGTGACAGAACACTTAAACCTCCCTGTACATTTCATCACTGACCTCAGAGTAGATGTCTTTAAACAAAAAGGGGGGGGGGGGGGGGAGGGAAGGGTCCCAACCTGAATGCAAAATTACAGAATAAGAAATAATTCACAGACTGGATTGTATTAACTATGGCCTCAACAAAAAGGACTACAGATTCGTATCCCATTATCTGGATTACTGTTAACTGTGGGGTCCTGTAACAGCTCACACCTTCCCTTTGTTGCAGGGAAAATGCTGGCTGCAGCCCAAGCCCCAGCCTGCCCTACTCATCCAGTCTTCCTGTGTACCTCACCTGCCACATCTTGATTTTACTCAGTGCAAATGTCACTGAAGAAAAGGAGCATCTAGCTGAGTGGGTTTGTGGTCTTGCTGGACTTCCCAGTATACTGCATTAAGCTGGATTTTTACTTGGGTAAATCCTCTAGCTTCTTTCTTCTCCAGACCAGTCCCTTCCTGTGGAAGCACATGAGCCTTTCTGAACAGGCACAGCACCATGCCAGCCTTCCCCATAACCTGCTATGCCTCCCTCAATTCTCCACAACCATACCTCATTTGATTCCCCTGAGTTTCTTCTTCACCTGCTCCAGCTGGAGGTCTTGCTCTTCCCCAGCCAGAGCCCTTCTGTTCACTTTACAGCTAGGGCCCTTCCTTTATATTGCTCTTAGAGGCATGGCCTGCACCTTCTCTGGTTTCTTTGTTAAAGAACCCTCCTATCCCTTCTTTCCTATAATGGTTATTGCAAGGGTACCATTGCATGTCCCTCCAGGTGTTAACTGCCTTTTTCAGCTCAATGCATCAAATCAACCCATTTATTACCTCTTAGTAGCATCCCCTGTTTTTCTTTCCTTTCTGTATATAATATTTTCTTTCTGTCAGTTCAGTCAGAGCAATTGAGGAAGTAGGTTGTGGCCTGCAAAAGCTCATGCCTCTCTGAACCAGTTTATAAGGTGCCATCCTACCCTAACTTTGGTTGTTATAGGGATAGGAAGACATCTGCAAATCTCCAGAGAACAATATAATGGGGACACTTATGCACACATTCTGGGTAGTCCTTCTACACTTTAGTCAGGTAACTCAGAATAACTCAGAGTTGGTCACAAGCTGCATTTAAGTGGATCACTAGGTGAAAGAATTCTGCTCAGAACATCCACTCATTTAAAAGGATATGGAGGAATTGAAGGAGAAAGTGGAGAAGTGCCACAAAAATTATTCATAGATTCATAGATGCTAGGATCAGAAGGGACCTCAATAGATCATTGAGTCCGACCCCCTGCATAGGCAGGAAAG
>NW_005842465.1:317982-319353 GCF_000455745.1 Alligator sinensis
TCAGGGTCTACGCATGGTAGTCTGGTGCCCTGCTGCTGCCTCTCCACAATCCCAGTGAGAGACTTGTCTTGCCCCTCACTTAGGAACACTGAGGCAAAGAACTCATTGAGGAGTTCAGCCTTGTCCCCCCTGTCTGTCACCAATTGCTTCTGCCCATTTAATAGGGGTCCTATTCCTCCCTGGGCCTTCCTTTTACTCCCTATATAGCTGAAAAACAATTTCTTGTTATCCTTAACTCGGGATGCCATCCTCAGCTCCATGGTAGCTTTGGCCCGTCTAACTGCCTCCCTACAAGTGCGAGCAGAGGAGGTATACTCCTCTTTGGTAATCTCTCCCTGTTTCCACTTTTTATATGCTCCCCTTTTAGCCCGTAGGCTGCTCTGGATTTCTCTGGTCAGCCAGGGAAGCCTTCTGGCCCCTTTCCTTCTTTTTCCTCACATCGGGATCATCTCCCTCTGTGCTCGAAGGATCATTTCCTTAAGGCACAGCCACCCTTCCTGGGCTCCCATCTCTTCAAAACTCCTACTCTGCAGTGCGTCCTTGACTAATCGCCTGAGTTCATTTAAATCAGCTTTCCTAAAGTCTAGCACTTCCACCCTACTAGTTACCTTACCCACTCTACGCCTTATGATGAATTCTATTATTTGGTGATCACTGTCCCCCAGGTGACCACCGATCTGTAGGTCCCCTACCATGTCATCCCCCGTTGCCAATACCAGGTCCAGTAAGGCATTCCCCCCTTACTGGAGACCTTGAGAAAATATTAGACTGTGGGAGATGGAAGGAGCTCCATCTTTTTAGCATATCAAAAAGAAGATTAAGAGGTAGCTTGATGACTGCCTGTAAATTCCTTCACCAAGAACATGTTAAGGATTAAAGGGCTACTTCATCTAGCAAAGAAAGACACAAAAAGGTAGCAGTAGGATTGTGAAATGCAGCAGCTCATGAAATAATTTTAAAATAATATAAAAGTGAAAGAAAAAGAAAAAGGAAAAAGAAAAAGAAAAACCTTTGCTTCAAAGTGTTTTCCTATGGACATTTTTTTAAATAATGATTTCATTAAAAAAATCATCAGTTTCATTGAATCATTTTTCTTTGATGCAAACCAAAAATAAAAAAATCCTACAAGCCCTACTGAATATTTTTATCCTCCTTTAACAAAGGAGGAAACAGAGGCATAAAGACATGGACTTTCCTAAATAAACTTACACAGTAAGTCAACAACAGAGCCAGAAACAGAACCCAGAAATTATCTGCTGTCAAAGATTCACAGAAGAAAAAGGGTCCAGAAGGGTACTCTAGAATGAATCTCATCCAGACCTGATAATTTGAAAGTATTCAGCTTGTCCAATAATTTCTAACCTGTTCTTT
>NW_005842465.1:319363-327667 GCF_000455745.1 Alligator sinensis
CAGATTATCTACTCTCCTTCCCAGCTAAAAACGTGCTTCATTGATAATTCGCTCACTTTCCTCTTGGAGCCAGGAAACAATATCCTACAGAGAACACTATTGCTCTCAATTTTCTTTCAAATTCCAGATTTTCTCTATTTTGTACATACCGCACAGTTCATTAAGTAGATCTTATTTCTCTGGAGTAGACATGGGAATCCTCCCTGATCTTAGAGCAGTTGGAGGAGGTGGAAAATAGAAAGAATTGGTTTTCCTTTTGTTAGGATACTCTATAAATACAATTTCTTTCTTCTTGATTATAAGCACAGAAATATCAATTTGCCTTGTTAAATATTTATAGTTGAAAACCACGTAACAAGAAGCAAGTCTCTGAAATTGCTGCCTAGGAAATATGTCTTTGGTTTCCAATGTAACAATTTAATCTACTCTTCTGCTTCTCAGATCAGTCTTCCAGTTCAATGTTCCTGCACAAATTCACCTGGGATAATATAAACTTTTACTGCTACTGACTTTGGGGCTACAAAAAAGCTAGTCTCAGACTCTTGGCTTTAAGATCAATAGCGAAACATAAGTGGCTAACATTCCCATACAGAGCTAGAATTTATTTTCTATAGCTCTCCATAAATCAATAGTAATATAATGTCCATTCGGCTCATGCTGGGCCATAGTTTATGGTGAATAGTCATCCAGAATTTGACTAATATGTGAAACTATTTCTGTCCATCTGGTCCAACAGGCAATGCAGGCATATCAGAGCACAGCAACTCTTCCAACAGCTGTCTTTGTTCATAGTAAATCTTTGGTTAAAACCAAACAGATGTGGAGGGTGAGTTTCTCATGTACACCCTTTGCTGCATTATCAGCCCAAGACTAAGCATCCTACCTAGGTGCCTCAAGGAATCCCAAATTTTTGCTATATTTTTGCTGACTTGATTAAAGCCTATTGAAAAACATTTCTTTATTTCTGGGCTGTTTGAACCTTTGATAATGATTAACATTTGAAGGAAATAAAACTCTCAGTTAAATCCATGTGTACAAAAGCTAGGGACCTGATACTTCCTCTTGTTCACGCAGATGTTAATCAAGAGTTGATAAAAACGTAGCAGTGGAGACCTGGACTGATGTCCATGAGGAAACTCCTACACCCACAGCTCCTGCTGGGCTTAGGCTGTTGCAACTGTGGGACAGGCTCACTGCATGCTGGTGCATACTGGTGATCCAGTCCCTCAAAAAGAGAAGCAAGGTCTACTGGAGTTATATATCAGAGTAGTTAATGGAGGTTCCTCAAAGCAAAACAGGAGATAAGATTCAAAAAATGAGCAAACAGGGTTACGGTGCACCACAAAACTTTAACTTCCCTCCATACACCATTGCTCTTTATGAACTCCGGGCCTGTTACTTATGTTTCTTACATCAGTCCAGATCCTTCAGTCCACAGTCCTGGCCGCCCAAGCCAGTGAGCTCTCCAGCTCCACTGCGCACTCCTCTGCATAGGGCTGACCAGGTTCCATGTGCACGCTGCTGCCTCTTCCCCTTACTCCAGTCTCAAGCTTCCTCTTCCATTTGCCCGTGCCCCCCTCCAGCCCCTAGGGGTTTCTGGGAGTTGCAGTCCAAATCAACAGTCAGTACAGCTCTGCATCCTGCCCCCTGGTTCCTCCTGCTGTTACACATATTACATTCACGTTACGTTTGTTCAGGGACTTCTATGGGTCTTTGGAATATGTATAAAGCCAGGATGGATTGTAAAGCTTCAGTTAGGATATCTGTGGAGTATAAGCAAGCACTGAGCTGCTGTGGTCTCAGCTGACAGTGAAATGTGCCTTGAGAATGGTGAAGGGATAGAGGAATTTTGGCTGTGGTTCTCAAGACAATAAAGTATGAAAATAAAAATGATCACACCTTCTTAATATCCCATGATAAGATAATAAGGGAGTTGCTTGTAGTTATTAGCTGGTAATTTTAAAGTAAATGAAAGGGAGTAATTCTTTACATAGCATAGATTCAGTTTGTGAAATGCTCTGCCCCAGCAGACCATATCTGTGGATTATATAGTTGGCTGTAAAAAAGCATGAATAATATTTAATGACCAATATTAACATCTCTACTTATGGGCTAAGGAAAGGGTGACTACTCCTCACACTGCAGTATGTAAAATGATCATTTAGGAGTTGGAAAAAAATCCTTCCCTAACCCAGGATTGCACAGTTGGTGTCAGGAACTCCATCCTCTAAAGTGTTAAAAGTTGGATTTTGTACGTGATTCATAAATTTTAGGGCCAGAAGGGACCTTTAGATCATCTAGTCTAACTTCTGATATAATGCAAGCCACAACATTGCATCTCAATATCCCCACAGTGAACCCAATAACTTACACTTGACTAAAGCACATCTTCCAGAAAAGCAGCTCACCATGATGTAAAGATAGCAAAAAAAAAATTGTATATCTACTTAATAGTTTGTTCCAAAGGTGAATCACCCTCACTTTTAAAAACTTTCCTTATTGAAATTTCTGTCTTTTACTTTCCACTATTGGGTCTTCTTCTGCCTTTAAGGTGCTGATGGTCCAATCCAGAATGACAATTTTTCTATCTACTGATGTGATATGATATTTAATAGATCACGTCAAAACTAAGTTGATTTATTATTAATTGTTTTAATTGTAGTAGAACTCAAGTGCCCTAACTAGATGAGGTCCCCATTGTGCCTATGCAAAGTGAGAGATCCCCTGCCCCAAAAAGCTTGTAAGATTAAATGACCTGCCAAAGTCACAGGGCAGTTCCATGGTGGAACAAGGAACAAAAGTAGCTTTCATGACTCAGAAGCCCCCGCAAGCTTCATGCAGATAGATGGTGCCATGAGGTCCCTAGTACTGAGCAGTGTGGGACTCCCTTCTACCACCTAATAGACATTGATCTAGGATTTCCTAGAATCTAGGAAAACAGACTCTCTATCAGTTATGTTTCATTCTGTGGATCACTTAATAAAAGAACAGCAGGATCCTCTTGTGGACTGTCCGCACCTCCAGCACTGTCACTGCTATGTTCTCAATGTATCATTCTCCAGACCCCAGAAAAGAGGTAGGAATGACTTGTTAACATTGTTCACACAGTCTCCATTTCTTTAGATCATTTCCCTAATGTTGACCCTAGAAGTCAAATTCAAGGGACAAGATGTGAGTCGTGTTACATCTGCAAAGTGATTCTATTTCACAGTCTCTTTTCCTTAATGTGACTTGTAGGACATTGTCAAAACCATGGATACTTTTTTTCCACAAGCAAATGTGGGCAGGTGGAGGGGACCTGTCCTCTCCATTATTACCCATTAGCATATGTAAATGAACAGAAAGAGAGAGGTAAAAATGCTGCCCTCTTAATCTTGAGTTTAGTTTTTGCTTGCTTTTCCACTTCAAATGTATGTTCAGCTGAGAACCTACACATTTGCTAGATAACTCTCACACACTAGCAAGCCGGAACTAGCCTTAATCCTTCAATCAAAACTACAAGCATCCACCCCTTGACCTAAACAGAGTATGAGACTTTCAGCTAGGAGTAGCATCATGTTTTGTTTCTCTGTGAGAAGCCACTTCAGGATAAAACTACTCACTTATTTACTCATAAATTTATTACTCATTCCTATTCATCATGGATCACTCAGGAGAGCTGATGTATCATATATACAGGTGTCAAGGTTTTTCCGTGCTGCCTTCCAAAGTGTTCCAGCATGTTTCTTTGTTCAGTAGAATGGTAAATGCACGTAAGTTATAGTTACTATATAACATTAACCTTGGTCTTTAGCTGGGACAATTTGTACATGACAGACATGGAAGCATCCTCTCTCACTCTCAAAATCATTGTTACAGCAATTCCATGCAGCTCTATAGCTTGAATAAGAGATTAAGACCTTGCAGAATCAGAGCTACCATGAAATTCTTGGTGCATCCTCATTTGGAGACTATTGGAAATACTCAAATAAATAAATAATTTTCCATTTGCACTTCAATTTGGAAAATTCAGCCTATTTTTTTTTCTGCATCTCCCACACACACCTATGGTGACTTTGAACTTTCAGTAAGGGCTTGTGGCCATGCTTCATTGGGACCATTTTGCCTCATCAGAATGATCATTCTATTTGCCAAAGTGCTTGGCAGGCTGTGCCAAACTACTACTCCTCAGGGAAGCAGACATTCGCCCAGGAGACACCTCGAGCTCAAGGTTGCAGATGTCTGCCAATACCTTAATTAGCCTGGACAGATCACCGGTGTCACTACAACACAGTCAATTAGAGTGAAACCAAAATCTCAAGTGCCTAAAAGGAATTTTAGCCTCAACAGTTACAAACATTCAGTAGTTCTTTCAGACTCATTTCCTCTGCCTCAGATTGTCACCTTGGTTCCCAAGAGCCTAGTCAATTCTTATTCCCAAGAGCCTAGCCAATTCGTAGAGACCTTGCATTCAGGGTTCTACCTGGCCTATCTTCCAGCCTTGTTCTCAGGCTCCACTGGGCCTGCCATGTCCCTGCAATGCAGCACAGTCCTGCCAAGCCCGGTATTCTGCAGACTACCTTCTTGGATGAACGCCCCTTCCTCCAATCTGAAAAGAGCTAGCAGCAAGGCCAAGATTTCCTGATACTTCTCTAATCAGGCATGACTCGTGTATGTGTCTTTGTGCATGTATGCATGCATGCATGTGTGCTTGTATGTGCAGGTGCCAGCTTCTCCTGCCTGCCCATCCCCTACACCAGGGCTGTCCACCTTCTAAGCCCCCAGGAGCCACATGCCCTGGGGGCCACACTAGAAGGGGCTGCACCAGGTGTATTGTGCAGATGCTTCCCTCCACCCACCGCTACATCAGGTGCCCACATGCAGTCCTGATCCTCCCCCAGGTACAATCCTGAACCCATGCTCAGCACTCTGAACTGACACACTGTTTTACCCTCTAGGGCAAAGCCAGGAAGTGGCAGCTGGAGGAGGGAGGGGAAGTTGAGAGCTCATTGCAAACTGCAAAATCCACAGGTTTCTCCGGTAAAACGAGAAATCTGTGTTTCCTCCAGTAAAAGGTAAAATCCACTGTTTACTCCATCTTTCTGTGGAAAATGGAAAACCTGGATCCCTGGTTGTTATGACAAAACCAACATTACTGGTCTGTGCAACAGGACTCCACTGGTGAATTCTTACTTTCCTCCTCTTTAGGTTGGCCGAGTCAATAGATCTGGCCCATACATACAGCCACAGTGCAGGGCAAAGATGCAGCTCTAACTGGGACCTGAGGTAGACCATCAGCCCACATCCTAAAAACACAGACAAAAGTATGCCTACATGGTTATAAAAACTCAAAAGGCAGTTTCCTTCTCCCTGGCATGTTGATAATTACTTCTAGTATCTGTTGCTAGGTGAAAACAGCAAGATCTTGTCATAATGATTCTACATTTCCAGATTTCTCACTCTGCTTTCCCAGGTGTTGCAGCTACAGCTGTTTTGTTTCTTCACCTTCACTAACACTTTCTAAGGACACTTAATTTACTTTCTCAGTACTGTTATCTACCATCTACAAACACCTCTACTTAGAGTGCTTCATATCCTCTGGGTTCTGGTGAACGCTGGATAGATCAGTGTTACCAAAATAAGTGCATCTTATGAGATCTGTAAATAAATCTGTGTTGGTAGTCCTCATTGCTGTCCTGATGTAACCTTGCAGGTGCTGCATACTTGGACTAACTTGCCTGCTTTTGATAATGTGATTATTAACATCACCCAAGAGCTTGAAATTACTTAACTAGTTATTAACATTGTCAGTCTTGGCCCACTGCCTCCCAGAATGCAAACGGTACAAGTACTAGTTTGGGAAATACAGTCTTGATTCCAGATACATTTAGGCTTGGCTTTTGCAGGGCACAATGCCATCTCTGAATATAGCTCCATGGTCACCTAAATAGTTGCCATATTGACAGCAAATTGTACACGTGCAACATTTTGATTTTCTTTGTAAGGAACATCACAGACCCAACGTGCTATTATTAATCCTTCAGAAGACACATAGGGCCTTTTAGATAATTCCCCACTAATCTCTGTTTGACTTAGAATCATAGAAAAGAGGGACTGGAAGAAATCTCAGGAGGTCATCTAGTCCAGTGTTCCTCAACCCATGGAGGTTGCAAAAATATTTGAGACCCAAAAGCAGGCTGCAAAAATATTTGAAAGTGTTGTGAACAAGTCCCAGAAAAAAGCAGGAAAGCTTGGGTTTCCCCTTGCATACTGGCAGTATTCCAGCCTTCAAGGAGCTGCTTGGGGTGATTGGAAGAAGTGGGTGCACATGCATCTGCGCGTGCACACACACGTGGCCAGCATGCAGCTGGGCAGGGTTGTGGGAGCATCCCCAGCAGCTGAATGCAGGTAAGTGTATGGGGAGTGGGGGTTGGAGGTCCAGGGCTTGGGGACTGTCTAGGAGGGCTGCATGTGGGTCAGGGGTGTGTGGAGGGGATGGGTGTGTGAGGGGGGGTGGGTGCCTGCTGGCACTGGGGGAAGGCAACTGGGCACCGAGGCTGCAGTAGGACACGCCATGCGGAGGGAGGCATCTGCCCATCCAGTGGGTGAAGGCAGCAGGCGGTTCTTTGGGGCCAGCAGGAAGCTGCAGGACTGGGCCGGTAGCACCGGGACTGGTGCCCATACTCATAGAGGCGGGAGGCCAGGAAATGCAGCTTCAGAGGGTGGGAGGTAGTCAGAACCAGGCTGCAGGAGCCCCAGCCCAGGGGCTGTGGTCACAGACTTCCCTTCCTCCTCCCTTCAGCCCATGTTGGGGCTGTACAAGCTCCACTGCTGCCCACATGTACTGAAGCTGCTGCAGCCACTGCACTCTGGCTTGAGCGGTATGTGCAGTGGAGAGGCAGCTGGGGGCCCCCTCCATCAGGGCTTGTGGGAGACAGGGGGCTACAGGTTGGGAGTGATCGACACCAGCATGGTCCCAGGGACTGTGGGTCAGGAGTGATGGACATTAGCAGGGCCAGGGGGCTGTGGGTTGGCACTGGCCATCAATCTTTACAAATAGGTCCTGGTACAAAAAAGGTTGAGAACCACTGATGTTGTCCAACCCTGCTCAAGGCAGGACCATCCTATACAAGTGTTTTTCTAACCTGTTCTTTAAAACTTCCAGGGATGGAGATGCCACAACCTCTCCTGATAATCTTTCCCAGTGCTGAATCATGTTTACAGTTAGAAAGATCTTCTTAATGTCCAACCTAAATTTCCTTTGCCTCAGTTTAAGACCATTATTTCTTCCTCTGTCCCCTGCAGCCAGAGAAAAATGTCTAACACCAACCTTTGTATGGTGCTATGGTGTATTGCTCCAGGTATTTGAAGACTATTATCAATTCCTTCAGTTTTCTCTTCGCCAGACTAAGTAATCCCTATTCTTCCCACCTTTCCTGGTAAGGCACATTTCCCAGGTCTCTAATGATTTGTGTGGCTCTCCATTGGACTCTTTCTATTTGTTCACATCTTTCTTGAAGTGCAGCACCCAAGCTGGACACAATACTAAAGTTTATTCCAGGTCACACCAGCACTCGAGTTCATGTATAGTTCTCTTCTCTAGTGCTTTTTTGGTCTTCTGTGTTCTCTTAAGTTTCCACTCTAGGGCTTGTTCCTTACCATTAGCATCTTGTTTTTCTTAGTGTGGCCATTTCCTTTCTTTAACAGTAGCCTTGAGGGGTGTCTCATGCATTCTTCTGTCTAGTTTCTTGTCTATTTTCCATTCAGGCCATGGCTACACAGCATCCCTCTTGACCCTGGATCTACTGCCAACAAAAAAACACCCACCCACTCGTTCTTACCAGGGACTGGAAATTAGACAGAGCAGATGGCTTGGGAGCAATGACGAACAGCTTGAAACAGACCTGGCATCTCAACTAGCACTGCTTTCAGGCTTTCCTGAAACAAAGAGCCTAATCACAGACCTGGGGTGTCAACTCAGAACTACTATGTCTGATTGCTGGTCTCTGATGGGACTGATTAGGTCAGGGCGGGCAAAATACGGCCCGTGGGCCGCATCTGGCCCACCGGGCCATTCTATCTGGCACAGGGAGTCCCTAAAAAATTTAGGACATTAATATTTATTTGCCTCAGCTCCCTGTCAAAGCTGACAGGAGCCAGGGGCAGTAGGACCCAGAGGGGGCCCTCAGCAGGCTTGCAGACTTGAGCAGGCCAGCCCTGCCCACCCCAGCCAGTTCCCTGCTTTTCTGCCTCCACTCTGCTCGGCTCCTGGCTACGTCCCTGGACCACGGAGCACGGGACTGCACTGGTGCGGGGGCGGGGGAA
>NW_005842465.1:327730-333370 GCF_000455745.1 Alligator sinensis
GTGTGTGTGTGTGTGTGTGTGTGTGTGTGTGTTCATAGGGTGAGTCACACACGCACCCACACCTCCCCTCACACTACCATGCAGAAACCCCAGCCACCCTACCCTCATACCCACCCACATCTCACATACCCACACACCCACCCCCCACAATATACAAGAGTAAGACTTCATTTTAAACTACTGAGCAGTCACCTCTGTACACTATACAAGCGCATGTAAATCAGGACAAAAATATTTTTTGAAATCAAATTAATGAATGTTCTAGATATGTGATTTTTAGAATATCATTTGGTATTTTTCTGGTTCTGAGATGGCAAAACCGCTTGCTGAAAGGAGTACTCCTGGGGACAAGGGGAGGGACTTCTGGTGGCAAAGGTCAGGGAGGGTTACGGGGTGGGACTTCCAGTCATAAGATGGCGACCAGGG
Source organism: Alligator sinensis (assembly GCF_000455745.1). NCBI lineage: Eukaryota > Metazoa > Chordata > Crocodylia > Alligatoridae > Alligator > Alligator sinensis. The sequence goes on from NW_005842465.1 coordinate 328,157, forward strand.
GGTGGAGCACCTGTCAAGGGGCAGGGCTACCCATGAGGCCCTCGACAGCTTGCCAAAACTCAGTAGGCAGCCGTCTGCCCAAAATAATTGCCCACCCCTAGGCAGTAGGTGGAGCTTATTTTGTACGTGATGGACCCAAGGTAGGGATGTACGCCATGTTTACATGCCTTCAAGGGCTAAATCTTAGGCATATATGTGACAGTTACAAAGTGCCTTGACAATTGAGCTGAACAGTGGGAGCTTCATCCTCTTCCTCATACTCCTTCTTTATTTTATTTCTAATAGAATCACAGAATCATAGAAAATTAGGCTTGGAACCTCAGGAGGTCATCTAGTCCAACCCCCTGCTAAAAGTAGGTTGATCTTCAACTAGATCATTCCAGCGAGGTCTTTGCTGAGCCAGGCCTTAAAAACCTCCAAGGATGGAGATTCTACCACCGCTCTAGCTAACCCATTCCAATGCTTCACCGCCCTCCTAGTGAGACAGTTTTTCCTAATATCAAATCTAAGCTTCCTTTGCTGCAACTTGAGACCATTGCTCTTCATTCCCTCATCTGCCACCACTGAGAACAGTCTATCTCCATCCTCTTCGGAACCACCCTGCAGGTAGATAAAGGCTGCTATCAAACCTCCTCCCTCAGCCTTCTCTTTTGCAAACTAAATAAGCCCAGTTCCCTCAGCCTCTCCTCACGAGTCAAGTGCCCGAGCCCTGTAACCATTTTTATTGCCCTCCACTGGACTGTCTTCAATTTTTCCAAATCTGTTCTGTAGTGGAGGGGGGAAGAGACGGGGGGTGGTGTAAAACTGGACACACTACTCCAGATCTGGCATCACCAGCACAGTTCCCTTTATCTGCTGGCAACTTTCCTACTAATGCAGTCCAGTATGCCATTAGCGTTCTTGGCAACAAGGCCACACTGTTGACTCATATTTAGCTTACTGTAAGCCCCACGTCCTTTTCTGCAGACTGCTGCTTAGCCAGTTGGTCCCCAACCTGTATTGGTGCACAGGATTCTTTCATCCTAAGTGCAGGACTTTGCACTTGTCCTTACTGAATCTCATGAGATTTATTTTGGCCCAGTCCTCTGATTTGTCTAGGTCACTGAATCCTAGCCATATCCTCCAGCGTATCTACTGCTCCCCCCAGCTTGTTGTCATCCGCAAACTTGCTTAGGGTGCAATCCATCCCATCTTCCAATTCATTAATAAAGATATTGAACAAAATTGGCCCTAGGATCAACCTTTGCGGCACCCCTCTTGATATGGACTGCCATCTAGACCTTGAGCCTACCTGTTGAGCCTGACAATCCAGCCAGTTTTCTATCCACCTTAAAGTCCATTCATCCAGCCAATATTTCCTTAGCTTGCTTGCAAGAATGCTGTGAAAGACCATACCAAAAGCCTTGCTAAAGTCAAGGTATATCACATCCCCTGCTTTCTGAGAATCCATGGAGCCAGTCATCTCATCATAGAAGGCAATCAGGTTGCTCAGGCATGACTTGCCCTTGGAGAATCCATGCTAACTGTTCCTGATCACTTTCTTCTCCTCCAAGTGCTTAGAAATGGATTCCTTAAGGATCTGCTCCATGATTTTTCTGGGGACAGAGGCAAGGCTGACTGTTCTGTAGTTCCCTGGATTCTCCTTCCTCCCTTTCTTAAAGATGAGTGCTATATTTACCCTTTTCCAATCATCCCCAATCACCACAATTTTTCAAACATAATAGCCAGCAGCTTTGCAATCACATCAGCCAACTCCCTCAGCACCCTCAAATGCATTGCATGTGGCCCTATGGACTTGTACATGTCCAGCTTTTCTGAACAGTCCCTAACATGTTCTGTCACCACTGAGGGATGCTCACCTTCTCCCAAAACTGTGCCGACTGGTGCAGTAGTCTGGGAACTGACCTTGCCTCTGAAGACGGAGGTAAAAAAGGTATTAAGTACTTCAGCTTTTCCCTGATCATCTGTCACTAGGTTACCTCCCCCATTTATTAAGGGATTCACACTTTCCGTGACCTTTCTCTTGTTGCTGACATACTCGTAGAAACCTTTCATGTCCCTTGCTAGCTGCAACTCCAATTGTGCTTTGGCTTTCCTGATTTCAACCCTGTATGCCCAAGCAATATTCTTAGACTCCTCCCTAGTTATCTGTCCAAGCTTCCACTTCTGGTAAGCTTCCTTTTTGTGTTTAAGCTCACCAAAGATTCCTGTGCTAAATCAAGTTGATCGCCTGTCATATTTGCTATTCTTCCTGCACATCAGTGTGGCAGACTTACCAGTTCAGCTGAGCATGTCCTGGGCTCAGAAAATATTCCTTTTGGTTGGTGGAGCCCATCCACCAATCAGGTAAGGGCTGGTCAGAGCCAACCCCACCCTGCCTGGAAGGAGGGGCGAGGAGCCTCCTGGACCTGAGTGAAGCCTGAATTTTGCAGGTCTGGCAAGACTTTGTGGGTGGAGCCTCTGAAGTGAATAAAAGGAGCCGTGTGTCCAGCACATGGGAGATGTGTCAGGGGATGATGGAGAAAGAAGGGGGTAAGAAGAGATAGGGAAGAGATGCCAAGCAAGCAAAGCAGTGGCCAGAAGAGCACCCCCTTGCTGGGACCAACACCTCAGCCCTATTGGTGCGCAGAGTGGTGCATGGGGCTCAGACCTTGGGGCTGCTCGTGGCAGTCCAGTGCCAGGCAGGGGGCCAGGGAGCAAGGAGCCCAGACCCTGGGAGCCACTCGAGGCAGCTCAGGTCTGCAACCCTGGCAGGCAGCCAAGAGTGCAGTGCAGAGATCGCTGCACAGGGAGAGAAATAGCTGACCGGGACTGTGGGAGCTGTTTCAAGGCAGCTCGGGTCCCCAGCTCATGGCACACAGCCAAGCTGCTGATGCAGCAGCAGCCCCCACTGGGTCCAGGAGCTGGTCAATTCCCAGTGTTGCAAGAGGTGGCCTGGACCTGCAACCCCTGCCATAAGGAGTGAACCAAATGGTACACGGGTTGGTGCACAGGGCTGTGAGCAGGCCTCAGGATGGAAGAGAGCCCTGGGCAGTGGCCAACTACCGTGCCAGGAGAGGTGTCCGTCCCACAGAGCTGGAGCAGCCCTGCATCACCAGGGGGTCATGAGTGTTAGGAACAAGGGTGTCCCACAGGGGAGGGAGCCCTCAGCAGAGAGCCATCAGAAGCTCTTGTGAGGTAGGGGGTCCCATCCCAGCCCATGAGGGGTTAGAGGGGCTGGAGCATCGTCCTATTTTCCCCTGGCAGAGCTGTGGCTAGGCTTCCCCTCATTGAATGGGGAGACCCTAGCATAGTAGCACCTTCAACACCTCAAAGGGTGAGCAGGAACCTCATATTTTCTCATTTATGCCATATATTTTGTCATAGTTTCATAGTTGGTAGGGTCAGAAAGGACCTGAGCAGATCATTAAGTCCAACCGCCTGCCATAGCCGGGAAAGAATGCTGCGGTCAAACGACCCCGGCTAGGTGATTATCTAGCCTCCTTTTGAAGACCCCCAGGGTAGGAGCAAGCACCACTTCCCTTGGAAGTTGGTTCTAGATCCTAGCCGCCCTGACTTTGAAGTAGTGCCTCCTGATATCTAGCCTCAACTTGTCAGTTGAGGTTTCACAGTTATATGAATACAAATGTATTTTATCTTTGATTTCATAGATTTCATAAGCATTATGGCTGGAAGGGACCTTGGAAGATCATCAAGTCCAGCCCCCTGCCCCAGGGGCAGGAAGTCAGCTGGGGTCAAAGGATCCCAGCAAGATAAACATCCAAGTGTCTCTTAAAGGAGTCCAGTGTAGGTGCTTGCACCACCTCTGGAGGCAATCTGTTCCAGGCCTTTGGGGCTTGGACAGTAAAGAAGTTCTTCCTTATGTCCAGCCTGAAATGGTCATGAAGGAGTTTATGACCATTTAACCTTGGCATCCATTGGGGTGTTCTGGTGAACAGGTGTTCCCTCAGCTCCTGATGTACAACCCTTATATACTTATAGGCAGCCATCAGGTCCCCCATGAGCCTGTGTTTTTCCAGGCTGAAGAGTCCCATGGCTCTCAGCCCCTCATAAAAATGCCAGTTCTCCTGCCCTCTGATCATGTGTGTGGCTCTCCTCTGGACTCTCTCAAGCTTCTCCACATCCTTTCTAAATTGTGGAGCCCAGAATTGGATTCAGTACTCCAGCTGTGGCCTCACCAAGGCTGAGTACAGCAGGAGGATGACATCCTGGGATTTGCTTGAGAAGCATCTATGGAGGCAAACCAGAGTTTTGCTTGCTTTACCAGCTGCGACATCGTGTTGATGGCTGTCGCTTGTAGGAGTTGTAGGGCTTCGACCTCTTCTTGATAGGTGCCTTGTTCCCAAGCAACGTCAGAGTGAGATTTGGGCTCAGGTGCCACCTGGATGATATGGGTGCTGCTCCTACTCATCTGCCACGTCTTTGATGTTCCTTATTGGGGAGGCAGTTCCCTTCAGGTGGCCCCCAAAAGTGAAGAGGTCTCGACCCTGCTTTTCTTCGTGGGGCTCCAAACCTCCCCTTTACCCCACCCTTACGGCCTGGATAAATGCTGCACTCTGCAGGTCTTCCCCTGGATGATATCTGTTCTCATCCAGATTGCCCACCTCGGAATGGGTTGGGCCTTCTCAGCCAGCACAATCTTCCTCACAGCCAGTTCCTCAACTTCAGGCCGGCTTGAGCATATAAACCTGCCCTGGCGTAGGGCTAGCTAGAACTCCAAATGAATCCAACAGAAAACATCCGGCCCCTGCCAATGGACCCTTGGGATTCTGTCTCCCAGTGCCCGCTTGGTCTCTCCAGAAAAGGAAGGAGAAGAGAGAAAGGGGACTTGCTCATTCCTTCCCTCCTAGTGATTGTGGAGTTGGGCAGCCACCCTGTGTCCCACCCTAATCTGTCTTCCCAGCGCAACCGCCTCCGGATCCCCGCTGACCTGCGGTCACGCTCCTGTTTCTCCTGAGCTGGTGAGGCGCATAGTTCCCACGCCTAGCTGCTCTTTCTTCTCCGCTGAGCTGCCAGTGGGGGCTAGCAGCTCCCTGCTGCCATCCCCAGCCACCGTACCTGAATTCTGTAGTGGGGCTACGGTGTTGCTCCCAGGCATCCCTTGGCTCCCCAGGCTTGGGCTTCTTCTCTGATCTGCCAGAGCCCGCCATCCACCCCTCTGCTGTCCTTCTCCACCGGCCAGGCTGGTGATCCTTCACTCTGGCGATGGCATCT
>NW_005842465.1:333392-343985 GCF_000455745.1 Alligator sinensis
CACCAGCCACTCAGGTGTGCTCCCAGCTGCTCTTTGAGCAGCCTGTGCTTCTCCAAGGCTCTTCCCCCATCCCTCACCGATCTGCAGCCTTAGGCAGCTCCAGAATCACAGAGCCTGCATCCACATTTCTCCCTGACTGCTGCTTGTTTGGGTTTCTGCAGTGAGTATCAGGGCACATGGGGTGGGGGTCTGGGACACACTAGAGGGGCTTTTACTGCCCCTCTCACAGTAGCTCATATTCATCTTGTGGACAATCATGATCCCCAAGTCCCTTTCAGCCATAGTGCTAGCAAGCGTAGCACTGCAAAGCCTATAAGCATGCTGCAGGGTTTTTTCCCCCCAAGGTGAAGTACCTTGCATTTTTTGGTGTTGAACACCATCAGGTTTTCATCCACCCATTTTCTGAGCCTGTCTAGGTTGGCCTGGAGCACCATCCTATCCTCAGGTGCAGATGCTCTACCCCAAAGTTTGGTGTTATTGGTGAACTTGGCTGTTCCGCTTCTGATACCAATGTCTAAATCATTAATAAAGATGTTAAAGAGTATAGGCCCAAGGATAGAACCTTGGGGGACCTCACTGGTCACAGCACACCACAATGATTTACTTCCATCTATTACCACTCTCTGGGTCCAACCTCAGAGCCAATTCCCCAGCCATTGGACTGTGATGTAACCGAGGCTGCAGTTGGCCAATTTTTCCATCAGAAGATCATGGGACGCCAGATCAAAGGCTTTTTTAAAATCAAGATGTATGACATCAATCTTTTCTCCCTTGTCCAGGTGATATGTCACCTGGTCATAGAAGGAGATGAAATTGGTTGGGCAAGACCTGCCCACTATGGCAGGCCAGTAGGGGGAGGTCCTGTGTTGAGCCTCCCACCTCACTATGCCCATCCACCTTCCGGACTCCACGTGTCCCTCCAGGGGCACCTAAGCCCTGGCAGACCCCCTTTTGAGCCCTACTGCAGAGTCTGGGGGTAACATGTGCAGCCACCACCCCAAGAAGGGACTGTCTGGATCCTGTGTCCTTGGGGAAACACAGGCCTAATAGTCCTATGGGTACTCCACCCAATACAAGAACTTGGGGCACTTCCCCAAGTCAGGGGCCAAAAAGGATAGTCTCCCTTGGTCCACAGACCCAAGGGGCCTCCTAGGCATAATTAAACCCACCCCTCAATAAGTCTCCTACACCAGTCACAAAGGAGAACTTTATTGGTTAAAGAGGGTAGGGTTAGAATAGGGTACAGGGTAGAGCAATATCAGAGAAATCCCATAGACCAAACTCCTGTGGCTGGGATAGCCTTTGATCTCACATCTGAGTTACTGCAAGCTATATATCTAGTTGGATCTCAGTTAGCTTACGCACAAGTATCATCCAGAGGCAGCTAGAGAATCCCTCTGGAGGCAGGCAATTCCTTGATTATGAGTTTTGAGAGATAGATGTTGGTCTATTAAGTAATAACAGGGTTGAGAGCCACAGCTAAGAAGCCTTTTTGTTGATTTAATCAATTCCTACTGGAGATGAATACTAAGAGGGAAGCAGGAAAAGGAGAAAATCCTTCCCCAAAGATTTGAATTATAGTTAAGAAAAAAGAGGGACCAGATTCCCAAACAGGGGACAACTGAGAAAGCTAGGGTCAGAGGCCTAAGATGTCCTACATGGAAATATCTCCAAGGGACCTCGGAAAAATAATATATTTTTGATATGAGGAGGGTATTCCTAGAGTGAATGAACTAATGAAGAAATAGAACCACCTGCTGTGAGCTGAAGGGGCAGGGGGGGGGGCCTGGACAATATCTGCTCACCACCCGCGAAACAATGACCATCCACCTGAGAGGAAGAGGCAGCATACAGGGAAGGTTGGAGCACTGCAGAAGATCTGTGATGGGATCAGATGGATCAACAAGCTAGAACATCCATCCTCTGAGACATACTTTGCATCAAGGCAGGTGAGCGTGAGGGAATAAACTGCAGTCCCAGTAACTCAGCATGGTTCTAAAGTGAGTGAATACAACTTATTCACAATTGTCCTGGCCACTGTATTGTTCCAACTGTTTGATTTAAAGTATTGTTTAATTATAATTTTGTCAGCCTGAGAAGCCACAGCCATACTCCTGCAGGCAGCCGACAAACCAGACCGTAATGTGGGAGCAAAACAGCACCCTCATCATGCCAGGATACCACCAAGGCCAAATCCATACCACCTGAGCAGAAATGGGTGTGGTGTAGGGGAGGAGGACCCCCACAGAAGAAGTGCCACCAGATCCACCCAAGGTCTGAGGGAAACCACTGGACTATACCTCCTGGTAAAACTTCAGACAGCAAAAAGTTGTGGCAAGTGAGTAGATTCTGGTGTAGCCAAGTCAAACAGGCATGGTACAACATCACCAGTGCAGTAATCATGAGTCTGCCACTCAGTAGTATAAATGAGAAGTAACAGTGGGAAGCAGCCTCAGGTACTGCCTTTTCTTTGTGGGGGGTGGATAGTGGGGGAGGGACAGGGGACATAAAAATAGCCACTACTGCAGCTGATGACTGACCACATCAAGTCAGTGCTGCCCCATGCATCCACACTGCCCAGGGCACAGAGCTGCCCTGTTATACCTTTGTTTGTGCCACAATCTTTCCGTGCCCTATATGGAATTACACAATATGGAATAGATCCTGTTGGGGCTCAAAAATCACACATTTCTGAATTTTTATTTTTTTTTAACAAAGTCTTTTAGTAAAGGAGTGCATGTCACAACACTTCAGTGGAGCAACGGCAATGGCAAACGTCCAGGCCTTAGAGTCTGCTCACCATTTTCATGAAGTCCAGCATGTTCTTCTCAAACTGTCTGAAGCAGACATGTGGTACATTTTTTTTTCATACCAGAAGATACCACAAACAATTCCTGTTTTAAATTACACAGCAATAAAAGAAACCTCACCACGCTGATGTTTGTTATTAATTATGTTACTTATATTTCTTACATCAGCAGCTCCAACTTAAATCTGCTTGCAATAATAGGAGGAATGCAATTCAGGTCAGATTTTACAAGCCTTTAAACTTATCATCTCTGGGTTTCCAACCAAATAATCAGCTCAATACCATATGGAGCAAGTTCCACAGATGTTTCCAAGCATGTGCAAGGCAGCCTTTCCCTCCAGGATAGACTGCTGTGACTATGTATTACTACTGTTATGCTATTGCATCTAAAGGTTTGCAATAACATTGGGGACTTATTGTTTTAGGTGCCGTACATACACATAGTAAGAGACAGATGCTGCCCCAGATGTACAAAGGGCTAAGTAAGAAATTGGTACTGTGTTTATAAATGGGGAAGCTGAGCCAAAGACAGACTGACTGGGTTGCCCAAGGTCACTCAGGCGGTCTGTAGCAAAGATAGGCATAGTCTCCATGTGCCTTGAGTCTGAAGTTAATGCCTTAACCAGAGTGCCTTCTATACTTTAGTGCAAAAAAAAAAGACTAATGACTAAAGTAAAGACATGATAAAGGTAGTCACTGTTTCTGTATAGGTGACTGTAGCAAGGTCAGGGGGTGGCTATGCCACTTGCCTGGATCCTGCCTTACTCGCTCCCCTCTGGCTTCTTAAATTCCCACCCTGTTGCTATGCCTTAATTTTAAAGTAAGGTGGGGAGGCTGCCCTCAGAGGCCAGTGAGCTCCAGGTGCTAGTTCTACCCTGGCCAAACAGTACTTGGGCCTACAGGCCTTCAATCTTTTTCCAAGCTTTGGCCCTCTTGCTCTGGCTGTGCCCCTCAACCCAGGCCTACTACCCCAAACTTTGGCACTTGAGCCCCCGGGGCCCCAGTCTCACCCCTTCCAGCTTTGGGTCTCCCAGCCCCAGTCTTGCAGGTGGGGTGAACACCCATTTTCTTAAAAAGCTTTCAACCCCTACTAGGGACCTGGAGCCAGCTGGTTGCTCCCTGGCTCTCTCTCCTCTTCTGTAATGGAGTAGGGGCCCTATTACAGTGACTGGTTGCTGGCAAAAGAGATGCTTGCCTGTTGCCTAAGACAGCTGATAAAGCTGTCCTTTTATGTCAGCTAGAGACACCTTCAAGTAAATCTCTCTTTGCTACCTGTGGAAAAAATATTAATGGCATCTGGTTTTGATCAGGACTCTACTTTTATTGCTAGTGGAGTTTGTATACGCAATATACAATTCAAGAACAGCTCAAAGTCCAATGTTTCCACATTACCTCCAAGTATACAAGGCAATAATGTCCTGAATTAGGCTTCTTCATTCTCTCTGAATGAGGATACTTTCCCCTTTCCCCCCGATCCTCAAAGTTGCAAGGAAATATCACCGCTTTATTTTGCCCCGACATGGAGCAAAATAGCCATTAGAAATGCCTGGCACAGCTCTGGAATCTGGATGGTTGCAAGGAGTTGGAGAAATGACATAGAAGCTGAAGTTATTCATAACTAATTTATTAACAGTGATTATCCACCATGTTTATACAGGTTTTACTTAAAGCCCTTTGCTTTCTCTGCATTTGGGATGCTAGCTCATGGTAAAAAAGAGGAGCCATTCAAAACTCATATATTTTGGAAACTGTGTGTAATTTCATGCCACTCACAATGTTATTATTTCAATTCATGGAGCCAGATCTTTAGCAACGTAAATCAACAAAGTTCCACTATAGTCATTGGAGGTTCTCCAATTTATACTTGATGAGAATCTTACCAAAAGTGTCAAAGCTTGCAATCCATTTGAGGACAGTGGGGGTTTTGCCAAGCACTTGCCTCCATATAAAGCTATTGTGGTTTAGGGTAAGGCACCTTCCACAATTCTGTAAGTTAGAGTGGAAAAAGTCTAACTAGACCATAATAAGAGTTTACACATGGGGAGTTAGACTGATGTAACTACTGTGAAATCTGGTTATCAGTTAGTCGGATAACTTGTCACTGATCTTACTGGTCAGTGTACTGAATCCTCACCAGAATCTCATTGATTTATCCAGAATACACTTTGGCTACATCATCATCTCTTAAAGTGTATTTACTTACTTCCAAATTTACATCCATACCAAATCACAACAGAATTTGGTATAATTAGTCTGCTTATAAGGTACTAATCTGTGCCCTCTATAGCACCTGTCAACCCAGCTGATGCTTGCAAAATACTGAATGCTCTTCAGCATTTCATGGCTCACAAGCTATAGACAATCAACCATTCAGTTCCACAGAATTATTACCTACTTGATCTACCTGTCAAGTGCATGTTTGACCATATTTTATTCCAGTATTATCATATAATTTCTATAATGTGGTGACACTGATTTTTTTTAATAACAAACTATGTATTAAGCATTTAGCTGTATAATCATGCAACTCACATCACAAGTCAGAGTGCATATACAGTTTGGACCTGAATTTGTGTTATTTTTTCTCTCCCTTATAAATATCAAAAGCCGTATTTTACTGTGGTTTGATACAGTCTGCAAGACATATCTCATCAAAAAAAAAGGTTGAAATTGCTAACTACTGATAATTAGTCTTGCATGGATAATTAGTCACTATTACCAACCATTGAAAGCGATGAATTTCCCAGATTTCACCATATGGCACTTTAAATTCACACCTTAGTTTACACTGGTGTAACTGCCTTACACTGGTGAAGACAAGTGCTAAATAGAAACAGAAGCCAGAAAGACATGACTTGTGTTAGACTCATTCCTGGTGTCACTGCATCACAGTTTTGAAAGTGCAGTCCTTAGAATCTGTGGGAGCTGGAGTCTGCCACTCCTGCTCTAGTAAAAAATTGCCTTCCTTTACAAGCAGTTCCCCCTTCTTCACTGGTGCTACTCACCAACTAGGGACTCATTTGGCATAAGGAGTGTGGCCCCAGATCATTGTTAGAACATGCTGGAGTGGAAAGTGGGGGGAAGACTTGTGAAGTAGATATGCTCAGATAATTAGGAAAGCAAACTCATTTGCAAATTGCATTTCATTATTAGGCTCAACATATCGTAGCTTTTATTCCTTGTTTTTCTGCAAACATTTAAGTGACTGGCTTCTGTTCATACATATGTTTGTGGGGGCGCGGTTATTCCTCACATGGCTGTATCCATCCGTTAGCAGGGGCATTTGTTATTTGTCATTCATCATTTGTTATTGAACTATTTAAAAAAACCACAGTCATTTACTGAGGAAACAGAAACAATATCATATGATTTAGCCCACGTAAAAATGCCAATCAATTTGTGGATAATCCCCAGTTCACAGAGTACTGGGGCAAATTATTAAACAGCTGAGAAAAGAACAGATACATTTAGGACAGTTCTTTGGCTCACAGGGAGCTTGCAAACGGGCAAAAAATTAAAGTCCAGATCCTCAGTTTGCAGTCTCCATTGCACTGAATGACAGCCGCTGATGGCTTGGCCATGAATTCATTGAAATTCATTGTCTGCTGTAAATAATGTGGCCAACTGTGTTAAGGGGAAAGATCTTTAAAAGGCCAAAGGCAAAATCTTAACGTTTTAGAGACTTACATATTCAAACATATAAACATTGCACATGGAAACATATCATGGCATTGGGTCCACACTGAATACTATGCCCCCCTCAAAATTTGGCCCAAAGTGAATGATTTCCCATGGTAAAAGCAGCATATGATGTAAATATGTTTTGCACATACAATCACATGTTGGCATGTGGACATACATATTTGGGTTTGTACATTTGATCATAAACACATGTAGGAAGTAATCCCTTATTCTCTGCATAAATAATGTAAGGATAAATAAATATATCAAGGGGAAACCTTTGAGCACTGAAGTTCCTCTTCGCTTTATATATTACGTATGCTTAATTAGGAGGGCCTAGTACTAACATTAAATACTGAAATGCTAAGCCTTACCACATGCTGGTCATTAGGTTTCCACATTTGATTAGCTTTCTCCCGGGGTTCTACGTTTTTTAGGGGGGAAGGGTTTCAGGAAGAATGTCAAAAAGTCAGAAGAAGAGGAGGAAAGTCAGAAGAAGAGGCTTCTAGCCCCTCGCACTCTGCCCCCTTTACCAGGGTAACTACTCCACCTCCCCACACTGGGGCTCCGGGGCCTTACACCCCTGTCAACATGCCTGGACCTCACTCTCAGCCTACAGCCCACTCAGGCCTCAGGCATCTATCAACATACCTGGACCTCACTCTCCTTCAGGCCTCCCACTAGGCCTCACTCTTCTCAAGCCTTGGGCCTCAGGCCCTCCTGGTCCCTGTGCTGTTGCCCAAGCCTCACTCTCAGGCTTTGGGCCTTGGGCCCTCCTGACCCCTTGCCATCCAAGCCTGGTGCTTTTCTCTCAGGGTATGCTCCCCTAGCCTTTCCCCTCTACAGGGTCACCCGCAAGGCAGCAGGGGCTGAGGCTTTCCAGTGCCCCATACTCGCCTTTCACTAGGGAGGCACTGGTGTGGCATTTCCTGGAGACTGCCCTGCCACAAGCAGCCCCACCACACCGTCCTCCCCAGCAGGGCACAGTTTTAGGTCATTCCCCAGGACCAATGCAGGCTTACCTGCCCTGGCCCTCCTTCCCCACACTGGACTCCTGGGTGTTCTCCCTGGGCTACTCACTCCGGGGCACGCTGTTGCAGCCTCCATCTCATCACATGGCTTAAGTCACTGGCCCCATCTTCCTCAGACCCTTTAGAGGATCCCCTCTCCCTGCCCCCCCATAAAGGAGGCTGGGCTTCAGACAACGGAGGGGCCACAGGTGATGCAGCAGGAGAGGCGGAGGCACAGGCAATATGAGGGGGGGGCATGTGCCCCCCAGATGTCTGTGCCCACAGTGGGGTGTGGGGCTGCAGCCAAGCCGCACCAGCTCCGAGGAGAAACTGCCTCTATGGCCTAGTGTGTGGGACTGGGCATGGGAGGGAGCGCTGCACTGCTGTGGCCACCAAGTGGGGAGGGGTGGGGGGCGGGGGGAGCACAGGCAATGCTCTGCCATCCCAACACATCGCCTGTGCTCCCCCCAACACTTTACCTGTGTTGGGGTGGGGCAGGAAGCAGCAGGTCAGGATTGGGGGGCACTAGCAGGGCTGGGGGGGCTGTGGCTTGTGAGTGAGGAGCAACGGCATGGGCAGGGGCAGGGCATTGGCATATCAGGGCGGCTCAGCACCATAACGCAGCGGGGAGGACAGCGCAGCTGGGCCCACATCCTGGTGAGTGAAGGGGGCTGTGAGAGCTCTGATTTTCCATGATGAAAAAAACAAAAACACCAAAACTTATAGGTATTTAGAATGTATATTATTATAATGATTGAGGCACTGGTAGGCTTCCAAATTACTTTAAGATTGTAAATATATCAATAAAACATTGTGTTCAACTGATTCATAGATAGATAGATAGATAGTGATGCTTCATTTTAATTGTGGAAAAACATGGATTTTAGGGTTTTTAAATAAGATAATTTGAGAATTTTTATCAGAGATTTTGGGATTTTTAAACAGAGAAAACGGGGATCCCTGGTAATGACCCACTAAAGCTATTAGCAAACAGAGTTACTCTTTCAGCTCAAACCATTGCTCTGGATATTCTGGATGTATTACCTGAACCAAAGAAATCATTACATGTCTATGAGGCTTCCTCACCCTACACCCCTACCCCCTGCCCTGCCCCCAACACACACACTTCTCAAAGTAGGTTTGTCAGAGCTACGAGAGACTTCATGAGCTTCCTGGTAGCAATGCAAAGGGAATAGCCTTCCTGGGGCTTGGTTCCCTCTTGCCTCGCTCTGCTGATGGTTCTACGTTTTATGAACTCCCTGACTCCTCCAGGTTTCCCACCCCCGCTTAAAACCACTGTTGCCAGGTTCAGCCCATCCTTCAACTTGGCAGATTCTGCAACTCTGGAAAATGCACATGAAGCTCTCTTTCCACCTGGATTAGCAGTGGTTGAGGCTGTGCCAGCGCTGACTGGCCAAGCATTCTGCACAGAGAATCTGCAGTTTGCCAGCTCAATCTGCTTTTATCAGAGGAGGGAGGTAATGTGCTACAGTCCCTTGATCTCTATACAGGGGCCATCACTCTGCAGGATGGCACTGATTGAAAGGAAAGCTCGGTGCCTACCAGTTCACTATGAAGTAGCACCCATGCTTCCAGATTTGGAATCACATGGCCTAGGTTGCCAAGCAAGCTGCTGGCAATGGTATAATTAAACCACTTTTAAATGCAGATCTGTCAGAAAATTAATGAAGTCTGATTTGACTGCCTGATTTGTTTTCCTACTTGCTGTTGGAGGTCTTAGAAGACTGACAGGCTCCTTGAGAAACTGCCTTGGGTTCTCCCATTCCTCCCTTTGGGGGTGAGGAACCTTGGCAATAGGCTTCCCAATACAGCTGGTTGACGATTTATTTTCCCGATGAAAAATTCTGATCAAAATTTTTACTGAAAAGTAAAAATTCTTTTTTCTTCCAAAATGATATCGACCTTTTTCATTTTCTAATCATGTTCTTCTTCTTTTTTTTTTTTTAAGCGATTGCAGATTTTTTGCAATGAAAGCAATTTCTTTCTGCAAAACATTTCCATTTTGTCATAAAGTTATGTTGTGTTGAAAAAAAGGAGGAGGTGGAAAGTTTCTGCTTGGCATGAGAGGTTTCTCCAACCTGTTTCCTTACATCCTACCTTCCATAAGTATTCTGGGCACTGGAAACATGGAGGGAGAGATGAAGATTTTGACATGTGTATGGACAGAAGGGTACACAACATGCTGATTCCCTAGAGGGGCATGTAAACCTAGATATTTAGAGAAGCATATACAGTGACAGATATGTAACCTTTCTGCCAGGCATCGGATGGCAGTAACGAGGGCTGAGTTCAAATATAAGGATTTTACACAAAAGTTCTAACAAGACTTGCCCAGGGTTGCCAGCTGGAGGCTCTACCACATATATCAGCTCCCTCCGCCCTGGGGCAGCCAAGGGCAGTAGCAGGGGTGAAAGGAGTGGGGAAGGGAAGAAGAGGAAGGTGCTGGTGAGCACAGAGAGAAGGGGAGGGGTACTGAGAACAGGACAGGATTCTTACCTGATTTGGGGATTTCAAAAGTCTCCGGCTGCTGCTCCAACAGCATGGTGTGGGAAGGAGCTTGGGAGCAGGGGTGTAGCCACCCCAGCAATGCTGGTCACTGCTCCTGCACTCCCCTTTACAAATCCTAGGTTTGTCCAAGCCCCCACCCCTCCAAACACACATACCAATGAGGATACACAGATGACGGAGACACAAAGCTCATCTCAACACAACACATAACACAAGGAAGGTCACCGACAGACAAAGAGATAATAAACTGGGGTCAGAATCAACATCTTTCTTCCTCACCTTTTTCCCAGCTCCATGATACGCCAGAAGAACCTGGAATCATTTCATTAGTGTGCCCTGGCTTTAGCACTATTGCCACCATGGTACAGCCCCCAAAACAAACTCTGCCTTGCTAGAGCTGTAGTGGCTTCAGCCTGCCTCACAGAAAGCTCATACTCATGGAAATGCATTTTAAAGAAAATTCTCTGCCTGCTGGAATGGCATAAAAATGTACTCCCTGCACCTCCCCTCCTACAACCCAGTCTCTTGTAAGAAAAAATAGGGCCCTACCTACAGGGGATTCCT
>NW_005842465.1:343995-353155 GCF_000455745.1 Alligator sinensis
AGCACTAGTAGCACAGGCTGCTTTGAGCTATGCACTTGCCATAGAACTGCTTGGGGGTAGGGGCACTACTTAATTAACAAAGCCCATTTTTAATTAAGGGCTGAGGGAGGAAATATGATGTCAGACCCACAGGTCAGAACCAGAAATGTGCTGCTCTCCCCTGCCTCCTCTTGCCTATCCATCCACAGAGAGAAACTAAGAAGAACAATTTCCTCTTCTACTTTTCTCTCATTTCTGCCCTTCAAAACACTCAGCTCGCAGAGGTATTGGATATCGCCATAACATCCATTTTTCAGGATCCTGTAAGCTCATTTCCAATAGTTTGACACAAGCTCAAGCACAACACACAAGCATGGTGCACAACTCCCCTTCCTTACTAGTGGCACGGAGAGCAGCCATCTAAGTCACTGGTGGGACAAAAATCATAGAATCACAAATACCAGCAGCGCAAGTAGGGTTGCCAGCCCTCCAGGATTGCCCTGGAGTCTCCAAGAATGTGATAGAAATCTCCAGGAGACTACTGAAAGTCATCTGGGAGATAAATGACAGGGAATTCATTAAAATAAATATTAAATGTTGCATCTGAGTTATACGGTTGTCCAGTGGGGTTTTTTTTTTTAAATGTAATAGTAATGTTGCATTTGCCTACCTGAGGTAAAGTCATTAATGTCATTACACCATGTGATGAAACCTCCTGGAATAGATTCAAACAGAGTTGGTAACCCTAAGAGCAAGTGAGCTCATGTCACTTCCTGCTGCACATGCCCTTGCTTCCCAGGAGCCCGTAGAGGATGGGATTATCATGCTTATGTCACAGACCATGAAAGGCAACGTGTAACAAGAGCAAGGGGGAAGCTATCTGTGTGTGAGAGCTGGCCTGCATGGGAGTCAGGAGACCTGGGTTTTCTTCCTATGTGATCATGGGCAATTCCCTTCCCTTCTCAGGGCCTCTGTTTCCCCTTGTATCCTTTGCCTCGCCTTTTTAGACCAGGGGTCAGCACCATATGCCTCACGGGCCAGTTCCAGCCCAGATAGTAGAGGATTGGGAGAGTTAGCAGTGGTGTAGGCACAGCTTCCAGCTCTATGACCCCAGCATGGATGAAGGGAAAGCCCCATACCACCACTGAAGCCACCTGGCCTGCACTGGGCTGGAGCCAGGTTGTCCTGGTCAGCAGTTTCTAAAACGTTGCTGGCTCCTGATTTAGGTTATAAGCCTGTCTTGGTAGTGACTGCCTATGCTTTTGTATTTGCCAAGCACCCCACACAGGGGACTGTCCTCTTGGCAGGGGCAGGTCTCTTGACACGTCTGAATATCAGTGAATAATAACAAGGACAGAAATAAGAGGGAAAAGGAGACAATGGATAGGAAGAAGCACAGAGCTGAAAACTGGCTGCTGTGGGAGGACCCTGAGGGAACTCTTGCTATGAAGCAACACCTCTCATCAAAGAGAGCCAGGTGGTAGTGCAGCCACAACAGGAGGGAAACAGAGCCCCTGGATGGCTCTGAAAAAAGAGGGTGGAACAGCCAAGGGGTGCTGAAGGTTGCTCTGAGGCCAAGGGGAGTGAGGAAGGCCTCTGCCAGCAGCAGAAAGGAAGCAGATGTTAACTACACAAAGGAGAGCACTTTGCACAGCATGGGTAATGCTGCACAGATTTAAATCAGTGCATAGGCAGAAGGGTGACCAGGGGCATGGGGCTTCAGCCAGGGCTGAGTAGCCTGCTGGCAATTAAATAATACTCAGAGAATGCTGCTTCCTCAAGCACCTCTTTCTCTTGCCAGACTCCCAGCATGTCACTTCTTTGATGCAACTAGTATCCTTTGCCTGGGGAGCAGGAAAACACAAAGTTGAATCTGGCTCAGACATACTGGGCAGATTGAGTGGAACCTTTAAAGAGGCTGGCCCCAGATTGCACCTCTCCTTTCTCAATGCCTCCTTTTAATTAAAAATAGCCAGCCAAAAATTTGCAAGCCAAGCTGCAATCACAAAACAGCTTGGGAAGGCCTGCACCCCAGAGCAACCCACAAGAACGAACCAGCTGGTGCAGCCCAATGTATTTTCCTTTAAAACATCCAGAGTGATTATCTACAACAGGGAAGGTAGTTGCAACAGGGAACAAGTAATAATCATGGAAAAGACTTTGCTCTCTTTCAATTCTCTTGGCCTACAGCCTAATCAAAGTTTTGCTCACCCTACCAAGCTCAGAGGCAGAAATGTAAAACCCTGGGTTGGGATCGAGACAAGCAGTCAACAACCTTCAAAGCCTGAGTGCTGGACTGACCCAGTTCAGGTCAGAGGAGGATGAAGGGCGCTAGGAACCAGCTGCCACTGCCACTCCTGCTGTCCCCCACAGCAGCAGGGGAAGGGACTGGTGCCAAAGCCCCATTGTCCAAAGGCTGGATCTGGCCCACATACCTTAGGTTGCTGACCCCTGATCTAGACTGGTCCTCTGCTTAAGGCCCTGAAAATTCATGAAGGCATCTACTTTTGTAACATTCCATCATTTGACCTTTAAGAATGAGTCACAGAAAAGGAGCCAGGAGAAGGAGGACCCGCTCACCTTTTCACAGAACTATAGGATCCAAGAAGGGGACTGCAAAGACCATTGGAGGCCATCTAGTCCAATGCCTGCTTGAGGCAGGATTATCCCTATCCAAACCACCCCATACAAGTTCTTGTCCATTGCTAAAGCTGCACAGTCAATCCTATTCCACAAGTAAAAAGCATATTTCCAAAGACACCAAAAGCACCCTAACTTGCCACTAGTAAAGCAGGAGAACAAGGGTGGCCAATGTCCTGCTGTTGCAAGGATTGTTAAAATGTACTTGAGAAATCCAATGAAGAGGACCATGTCTGCCACTACATAAGAAGGCAAAATCCCATATCCAAGACCAATCTGACCATAGGATAAAATTCGTTCCTGATCCCAGATGTGGGGATAGGTCTGATACTAAGTGGAGGCTGGGAATCTCTAGCTTTAGACCCAAGAAGAGCACTCACACACCCCAATCACAATCCACAGCCTGGGCCTACATGGCAACCAGCAACGCCCAGGAGCACGGGTAAACCAAACACCTTCCATTCTGCTCTGCAACCTGGGCACAGCAAACGTAACTCCACACATCCCTCTTACTGGGCAGCCAGAACTCTCCTTTCTGTATCCCCTCCATAAACTTATCCAGCTGCTTGATTCTTCTTTCATAACTAAGCTGGTTGTGGACTTCTGTTTCATTCTCCTGCTGCTGAGCATGGCTCTCTCCAATATCCACCTGCTGTAAGCTGCAGAGCTCCTCTAATCTCCAGCAATCGGTGGGGAAGTGAAGGGAGGTGGGGTTCCTAGGCTTTTAACTTCTGCTCCTTACAGAGCACTCTAGGCATAACTCCTGCTAGATCAGGGGCAGACAATTATTTCAGCTGGAGGGCCACTTAACGAGGTTTAGTGAGCTGTCCTCTGCCCCCTGGTCACCACCTGAAGTCCCACCCCTTGTCACAGAAGTACTCCTTTGGGGAGGGGTTCCCATCTTGGAACCAGAAAAAAAAACCAAGTCATATGCTAAAAAATCAAACATCTACTCAAATATATTTTAATTTTCTTTCAAATAATATTTTGTCCTGATTTGTGTGTGTTTGTATACTTTATATAGAGATGATTGCATAACAGTTCAAAATAGTCTTACTTATATATTGTGGGGCAGGAGGGAGAAGGGGGTTTTTATGGGGATGTGCGAGTCCCCAGAACCACATATGGTGACAGTGATTGGAGCCAGGCCTGCTTGGCCCCATAGCATGCAGCTCCCACCCGAGTCCCTAGCCCCATGTGGCAGCAGCGTGTGGGGTCAGCCCTGCCCAGCCTCATAGCCACAGCTCCTGCACTCCTGCCCGAGTTCCCCGCTGCACGTGATGGCAATGTACAAGGCCAGCCCCACCCAGCCCCATAGCATGCAGCTCCAGCGCTTCTGCAGCATGTGGGCCCAGCCCAACCCAGCCCCATACCATTCAGCTCCCCATGCTCCCAGTCCCCTTTACCCCAACAGGAGTCCCTGGCCCAGTGGGGCCCTTACCTGAATTTCCACTCTCCCAGGGAGGGAGGGTTGGGAAATAGCCATGGGGTCACCAGGCAAAAGCCTCTGCCAGACAGAAGCTTCTTGTCTCCAGTGCCCCCTACCTTGGGGCTGGGGGTGGGTCAGGTCAGGCTGGGGTATGGGGCTTAGCAACCAGAGCCGCACTTCCTGCTCTGGTGGGGCAGCGAGGGCCAGGGCCCATGATAATTCTTTTGGCCCTGGCCCTCCTGGGGCATGGAGTTTCCCAGCTCCATGCCCCAGGACTGGGGAAAGTATCCCTTCCTCCACAGCTGTTTCACAGCTCCCTGCCTCTGGGCAGTTGGCAGCAAGCCCTTGGCTGGGCCAGGAATCCCTGCTCAGCCAGGGCTGGCTGAGAGCTGTCCTGCTTCTGAGGCAGCTCCCAGGCTGGGTGGGGATTCCCTGCCCAGTCCAGGGCTCACTGCCACCTGCCCCACCAGTGGGACAGCTCCCAGCCCCTGGCTAAGCAGGGAAGCAAGCGCTCCCTAGTCCTGGAACTGTTCAGCTCCGTGCTCTTGTGGGGAGCCAGGAGCCCTGCAGTGCCAAGACACCAGGGGGGAGGAGTGGTGTGCAGAGGGTGACCCAGTCCCTGCACGGATTGGCTCCTGGCTTCTGGGGGGGTACTGGCAGCTGAGCAGCACCAGGACCAGGCCTTCTGCTGGTGTGGCTGGCTGGGAGCAAACTTTGCTCTGCGTCAGCATCTACACAAGCCCTCACGTGCAGTAACTACTGCACGGTTAGTTTAGTACCTATATTTACAGGTACTAGGTAACTGCTCAGTAGACTAATTTACTGCACAGTAGCTGCTGTGCATGGTTACATGGTGATGCTTTACTGTGCAGTAGCTTAGACTGTTTTACTGTGCAGTAAAACATTTCATATAGACACACCTGGTATGCATCCTGCTCCCTGCAGCAACAGAAAAAAAAGTGTTCTTCTTCTTTATGACAGCCCCTCAGAATTTTGAAGACTGCTATCATGTCCCCTCTTCCTTTTCCACAAGCTGAACATGCCTAGCAGCCTTTCCTTGTATGACTTGCCTTCCAAGCCATTTATCAATTGTTGCCCACCTCTAGACCCTCTCTAACTTCTCCATGTCCTTTTTAAAATGTGGAGCCCCAAACTGCATACAATACTCTTGGTGAGGCCGAACCAGTGTGAAGTAAAGAGGTAATATCACTTCCTGTGCCGTGCACCTAATGTTCCTGCTAATACAGCCCAAATTTGCATTTTCATTTTATGCAGCTACTTTACGCTGCAGACTCATATTGAGTCTGTGATCCATCAGCACTCCTGGATCATTCTCTGTACTGCTACCACCAACCCATCTTGTATTTATGGTTTTGATTATTTCTCCTATGGTGTAGCACCTTGCATTTATCTGGCTCCATAAAGAGCTGGAAAAAGAAACTCTGTCAAGCAGTCATCCTAAAGCAGGCACAAGTCAAACACACAGACACCACAAATGAGACACCCAGAATTAATAGTCTTCCAACCACCAGCTCCCAGAAAAGCTTCCTCAAGGTAGTCTCGCTGCTGAGCTGCTTCTCTCCTCTCACAGCAGCTCCCAGACAAGCTCTCTCTCTGTTAGCTTTACCTCTGTTTACACTAAGGCTAGGGATAGACATTACACGTAAACCAGTTTAAGTGATCAGAAACTGATTTAAACCTGTAAGAGAACAGATGTTCAGTGCACATAAACCAGTTTGAAAATGGCTGAAACTGGTTTGAGATAAACCTGGTTAAATGTAGTATCAGACTTAACTAATTTGGGTCAAACTGGTTTATGCAATATCTGTCCCAGACCCACGGCTAATTTAAGATAAATCAGACTCTTCCAGCATCCCGGCATGCTCTCTGAACTGGGCGAGGCTCTCTGCTCCACAGCAGGGCAGGCCCCTCCCCTCTGCTCCCTGACTGGAGCTCTGGCGCAGATTGGGGGCTGCTTATCCCCTCCCCCTCACCACTCCCTGCTAAGCAGGAAATCCTCCCTCCCCTCTGCCTTGCAGAGAGGTGTCTGTGCATTAGCTGGCAGACCACATGCTGTGCTGAATCAACAGGTAGAATCAACAGGCAGAATCAATAGGTAGCTGGTAATGTCCCTCTGTTGTTTTCTTAGTGGGGCAATAAACACTGAGTTAGGGGTGAAAAACACAGTTATCAATTCCCTGCTGGGCTAATCAGAGCATCCTGCCGGCCTGGCCACTCCCCTCCTCAGCTAAGCCCCGTGCAAGGGAAGGGAAGGCTGTTCTAGTGCCCCCCAGCTTCTAGCCTGAGCCACTGCAGATATGTGCCGTGGCTTGTCTGGGATGTCTGTACAGTTACAAATTGATTTAGGCTAGCCAGGTTAGACTAACCTGCAAAGATTGAATCAATTCAGGCTCAGGATTTTCAAATGCCTGTCCCTAGCCTAACAATTTTGCATTAACTGTTTTACAGGTACTTGAATAGGGCAGAACTGAACCAAGAGCAGAGCTGTGTTGCTGTAATGATGAAGCAAATAAATACTTCAAGCCTATAAATACCTCAAGCCTATATAATTAAGTGGTGTGGATGCACCTCAGTCTATATTATTATTTCATTGTACTTATAGTGAACAAATAAATCTGAATGGACAATTACATGTAGACAAGGCATTTACAGCAGCACTGCTCCTGTGGCTTTTATGCTATACGTTGCTCTACAGGCTCCAAGACTTGCAAACTTGTCAAAGCATCCCTATGACTGATCTTATTTACCCTGGTGTGTTACATCTGACATTTCCTAGCCCTAGAAATACTGGCAGTCAATAACTGCCCCATCTCTTTTGAGATCTTTTTTAGGTTACCCAACCTATTGCAGCAATCAACACCCCAGAAAAAAGTATATGCTCTAGCACTGAGATCAGGGCTGCCCAGGGGACAGAGAGGTATATGGCTATCTTCCTGCTCTTCCAACTACTTCTCCGTTTCCTCTCATTTTCTCCTCCCTGCTGCCCCCAAATAGAATCTGAAGTAATTATGGAATCTGGGCCCATAAGGAAGAGACATCAGCACACATAATTATACAATTATTTAATCTCTTAATACCTCAGGCTTCATTTAGTACTTGGCTTCCCTTCTGATTCAAAAAGGTGCCTTGGGGTGAAGAATACATAATTGAGAAACTGGGAACCTGGTGGGGCCTATGCAGTGTGAAAGGAAGGACTGGAGGATGTCAAAGGCAACAGGAAGGGCCTGGAAGGGTGCAGGGTATTACATAAACCAAGCATTTTTTTTCACCTCCCTTCTTTCAAACATCTCAAAGGACCCTGGGTCCAAACAGAACTGGAATCTCAAAGTAAAGATGTGAAAAATAACAGGAGAGAGGGTAGCAGAGGACACTGATTAGGGCCAGATCTAAGTCTAACTTTTCTGAATCTAGGTAGGCTTAGGTACGGAGAGTGATTTTATTCCACCCTGTTCAAGTCCCTAAACTTCCATCAGTTCATTTACTTTTGTAATACACTGTCATCTGACCTTTATATATGAATCACAAAAAAGCAGCAGGGAAGAGAAGAACCCACATAACTTTTGAAGGTGGAACAGAATTGCACTTAGAAACCTAACTCCATTTACAAGCCCAAGCCGTGCAATAATATCTGGCCTGCAGACATCTCCCTCTTCCTACAAAGGAGTAGTTTGAAGCAGTTTGGCTACATGTGTATCATTCCTGGCTTGTTTACAGGAATGCAAGATCTGCTGCTTGTTCCCAGTCAGCAGCAACCCTTCTGAAACAGCCCCAAATGTAGGTGGGTCCCTACCCTCTGTCTGCACAAAGCAGTGACACAGTCACCTAAAGTAGCTCTGCATGTGGCATCCCCCTCCCACCCCCGAGCAGTATAGACATGGCAGTGCAAGCGCCCAGGCAAACTCAATCTGTCTCTCCAAGCTAATTAGCTAATTGCCACCAGCACTGCAGGTGGCAATACTGCTTTCTGTTTGGAAGGTAGCACGCATGGGGTAGGGTGGCATCCTAGCACTTTGGGCTTGGCAGGCCCACACTCCATTTCCACCATTGCAGCCTGTACAATGTACACAGCATCTCCATGGCACACACCACAGGATGAAATGAGGAATGGGCTAGAGGCACCTAGGAACAGACACATTGTTCCTGTCCTGATTAAATAATGCTGCTCTTAGTCATCTAACAATAGTACTTCTATTGTAGCAAAAACCCGTTTTTCTTTTTTTTTTTCTTTTAAAATGCATTCCCTCCCCTTCCTCAACCATTTCTGACTTTTTCTTTCCCTCTCTATTCCCTATAGCTAAGTATAAGTGAGCTAAGACATAGGATAAGCTTCAGCATTTTATTTTGGTAGCAAGTTGTATTTGTGTTTTTTTTCTCCTTCTTTATATTGTGTAATTATTATGTTTATATTGATTTTACTGTTCTATATTACTGTTTTACTGGTACTATATGATTTAGGCCTACATATGCAAGTTAGCATAAGTCATGTCAAGTTTCCATTTTGTTTGTCAAGTCTCCATCCTGTCCCCAGGCCCGGTTGTGTAACCCATGACTCACACCTACCCCTCCTATGTAACTTTGTTCCTGAATGAATGGGGATGAATGAGGGTGCTCAAGAGACAATGGCAGTAGGTCTAAAAATAGCTCCCTCTGAATGACCGAACCATCAACACCAATACCTGGACCAACGACCCAGCCCTTAGAACCACCGTCAGCATTCAAGAAACAAAAGATGAGGCAACCCACCATTGTGCCAGGCTGTACATGCTCTGTAAGGACACCTGGAGCCCTCTGGAACAAGACTGACACTGCCTGGACAGGCCCTCCCCATAGGAGATCAGAGGTAGTCTGCCCCATAAAAAGGGGTAGTGAAGACTGAATCTTTGGGACGCCTTCTCCATCTGGACCAACACCATGCCACACCACCTATCCACCCAGAGGCCCTGCTGGCAACCCCCCTCTGGATAACACCTACTGAACAAAGACCCCCTTTCAACCTGGACAGGTAGTTATCACCCCCCACCCTCTCTTCAACCAAGGACTTGGACTCTGCTTCTCTTCCCTACCTGGACTCCAACCCTTCCACTGAGTCTC
>NW_005842465.1:353691-369183 GCF_000455745.1 Alligator sinensis
TCCCTACACTTTAACTCTCTCTCTCACCTTAACCTTCTCCCAAGTTTCCCAGGTACTCCAAGCACTCACATACATACCATCCAAGTTAGGAACTTACCTGTGTGTAGGTGGGTTGTATGTGTGTGTGTGTATATATATGTGTGTGTGTGTCATTGTGTGCATGATATATGAATTAGTGATCTGTGTATGTGTACTGAGTGTGCAGGTATGGACAATTGATTTTTGTCTAACTTTTGGGGTGTATGGTGTATGTGCTTGAATTGGTGATAGGTATACATGTGCCTAGGCTACTTCAGATGTGTATGTGCCTGAGTTGGTAAAGTGTGTGTGTGTGTGCGCATCCAATTGATTTGTGTGTTTGTATATGTGGAATTGTGTCACACCCTACTGTCTAACAGCGCAATATTGAGATCCTGAGAGTTGGCCCACAGGACAACACTATTGCTCTTAGTTTAATAATAACAATAGTATCAATATTGTTTGTAATATTAATACACTTGATGTTATTGTTAATATGGGTATAAATATGCTAGGTGCCTCACGTACATGTGAGAAGGGATGGCCTCAGTGATGATGATGATGATGATGATGACGAAAAGGGTGTTATTAGAACCTGGATGGATAGATTAGTTGTGTATGGGGATAGATTGACAGTTAAGATAGTTAGAAGCAAATGTAATGCCTGTAACACACCAAGCAAATGTCAGAGCTGCCCATTTATTTCTGATGTGCTGGTGACAATTGGAGAACAGTCAGTCAAAAGACTGAGGGAAGAGAATAGCCAGTGCGAACAGCTGAGGCTTCCCAGCAGACATACCGGAGCAGTCGGCTATACATAGTGCTCACAGTGACCTTGGCAGGGAGCCTACAGGGCAGACGCTCTTTTCAGGATTCAGATGGATTTCATTCCTCATAATGAGGCAGCCTCCTCTGTCCCCTCATTATCTGTGATCTCTTGGCAGGAAGAACAGCTCCCCTCCCCCTTCTCCAGGCACAAACATGGACGGGGCTGCCAAAAGTGAAGGCCAAATGGGCCTGAAGCGTCCTCCCTCCAGGAAAACCTCTCCTTCCCCTGTCACAGACAGGTTCCTGCTGGGCTCCTAATCTGATTGCCTGCAGAGCGGCTTCTGCGGCATGGAGGCCTTGAGAACAAATAGCAGGGCTGTGTTGCTCTAGGGGGCATTGAACAGAGCAGCAGATAAGCAGAGGATGCTCATTTCCTTGGTAATGAAGGGGCTCCTGTTTCACAGCCTCCTGCTTGTGGGATGTTATCAGCATGAGACTCCCTTGGGCAGCCTGGCTTTTTTATGATACTGTACTCCCTGCAGGCATCCAAAATGCCAGATGAGACTTCAGCCATTCCACTCCTATGCACGGCCGGTTCCTGGTGGCAGTGCCTACCCGAGAGGCTTCTACAGTGCTGTGTAAAAATTGTTCCTGTGAGTGCGATTGTAACACGTTCTGCTGCCCACACACACAACATTTCTTAAAGCATTTGTACCTAGGCTGTCAGCTGAGTCTCACTCATTCCAGCCACAGATGGGTTAGTGCTGCTTTGGATGCATCTACTTCCGCCCTAGCACAGATAGCTCTACTGTCATCCCAAAATGCGCTTAAAACTGCAGGAGCAGTCACTCTAGTCTGCTTTCAGCACACAGGAGTTCATTATGGAGAATCCTGGGGCTCAGAAGCCTCACACAACATGCACTTCACTTGGGAACTTTGCTTCCACAGCAACTAGCTTCCTGTTGGCGATAGATTTCTGGTCTATACAATATTTTATGCTGCCAGCTGGATATAGGTAGCAGAGATTTAAGGACCTTGGTAGTCTCTAGGCAGCAAATTCACCACGTAGCTAAGAAGGATCCTCCCTTAACCAAGCTGCTAGAGGCTGTGCAGAGCTACAAGCTGCTCCTTGCATATATTACACACTCAATAGCTGGCAGGGAGCTCACGTGGCTTTAGGGTTGGAGGCTACTAACATTCAGAATATTTCTGTCTCCTGCTCCCATTGTGCATCCTTTCAAATCTTGATGGGAAGTTAAGAATAGAGAAGTTCCTAGGCTGTGCAGGTTAATATCCTTGTGGGGCCCCGATTCATTTAAGTCCTTGCTCTAATGACATGTACAGGGAGTTTGCTGTTCTCAAATCATTCCTCAGAGACAGATGCATAACAGCAGTTTCTGTGCCCTAGGCAGCAGTGGCTAGGCTTGTGGTGGAGACAGAGGCGGCCATGGCCCCTGCCATTCTTGTGCTTCCCTCAAAACCAATGCGAGGGGCTGGTGTCCAGCCACCCACCCCTACTTACACTACTGCTCAGAGATCTTTGTCCAAAATTGAAAAATCAAAGCAGTTCAGAGAAAAAAAAAAATCAGAACTTCCCTAAACGTACCCAAATACAGGGAGTGGGGAAAGATTCCCCCCTGCATTATTCCAGTCTATGCCGGTATCTGTCTGGTGATTTTGTTTGGGGTATGCTCTTATAGAACAGGAGTGACACTGTGAAAAGCTCAAGGACTTTGATTGTGTCAGGGTCTGATAAGGAAAAAGCCCGCTGTCCTTGCTTTCCTACCAAGAACTTCTGCTTTAGAAATGGCACAACTGCATTCTCAAATTGCATCCAAAAAGCCAGGCCCAGATCTTCAAGGGTGCCTGCAGTCAATGAGAATTAGCTGCCTACATCCCTTGGAGGGGATGTAGACTTTAAAGTGTACAGGAGCTAGTAAAACCAATGCTCAGAGTAGGTGAGGATTTGCAGCCTTTGTCTTGCTGAGAGCACAGCTGAGAGTCTCTCTCCCTCAGAGTGCAAAAACTAATTTAAATGGTAAGGCCAAAGGAAAAGTCATGCAGTGACACTAATGAGAAGGGATTAACCTCTGATATCCCCTCCTCAGTATTTCCTCCTGTGTTCATCCCAGAACAGCTTGCTCAGCCTGGCTGGCAGCACTGCTACCCAAGTCCATCAGAGAAACATCCCCCCTTTTATGTGAATCTCTGCTTGAAACCACTTGACGTTTCCCAGGCCCCTTGAGTCTGACTCCACTTTCCTGCACACAGGTGTAAATCAGGAGCTAGTCCATATGAATCAATGGACTTAGAATTGTGCACAGTCACTCAGAATCAGGTACCTGTCTCAGGAAACACCTATGCTGCTTCCCACACAGGTAACCTATCACATCATGCTAAGAATATCCTAGGCTGCTCCATTACCCACCAGAAGAATTACCAGCACTGATATTCCCCTCCACAAAGAAGAAACTTCAGCCTGCATGTGTCTCCCATTGTTTGATCATATATAGTACAAGCAACAGATTTCTCCTTGCAGATAATAGGAAAAGAGTTTGGAATAATAGAGCAGATTAAAATGTCTGCATGTACTCAAACCCTCCTTATTTAGGATTAGTGGCATTTCCTCACTCAGCCAGAGCAGCAAATTGTGCTAATTAAGTGTGAGCTCAGGTTGCGTCTGATTGTAAGCGTGCCTGTAACACTTAAAAGTCTAGCGAGAATCGCACTCCCTAAGGTCCTGGATATTAAAGTGATGTTGAATTTACTAGCGGAGAATGTCAGGGCATGGAGGATTTAACAGCCTGCATGCTGCAGTCCCCAGGGCACCTTCCTTGTGTGTGTAAGGGAAGTGATACAGTGCTCTAGCAACCACTTGAGTGGCTGGGCCAGCTGTGGCACTTTGTGTGATGCAATAATTAAAGTCAAATTAAAGCACAGTTTTTGTTTAAATTGAATTTCCCTCAGATTAGTAAATTCAAAACTTTTTTTTTAACTCTAATTTTCTGCTCCCCATGAAAGCTGAGCACAAAA
The DNA here is from genome assembly GCF_000455745.1 of Alligator sinensis. Taxonomy (NCBI): domain Eukaryota; kingdom Metazoa; phylum Chordata; order Crocodylia; family Alligatoridae; genus Alligator; species Alligator sinensis. The sequence continues at coordinate 357,511 of NW_005842465.1, forward strand.
GCAATGAATGACATTTTTAACATGTTTTCCCAAATACCACACATATTATCTGCTGGCCCCAAATACTCAGCCAACTGTCCAATTACTGGTGACAATGTATTCCTTACTGCTGCGCTGAATTGCATTGATTATTATTTTTCAAGCAGCAACCCCTGTTGTGCTAGACACTAAGCAGGCTTAGCGATAGACTGTCCCTGCCCCAGATAAAAGATAGGAGAGAAAATGGAGGTGAAAGATCATGCTAAGATCACACAGCAGGTCAGTGGCAAAAGTCAGAAATTGACCCTTGGTCACCTGAATCACACTCAAAAACCTTTTCCACAGGAGCACACTGCCTCTGCCCACAGCCAGCTGTGCGTGAGGGAGGGCTGCACAATGTAACCCAGTGCTCTGCGCCGTTCAGCCAGGGGACTGGGACTCAGAGCTTCCAATCTTGCCTCTGCAACCGACTCACTCTGGGTGCATCACATGTGCAATTAGCACATCGCAATAAACTCAGGCGCAGTTTGCACTGGCATTTATTACTCCTAGGTGCAGCATTTACATGGGCACCTGGGACCATAGCACACTGAGTCGGGACGGAGCAGCCCCTGCTGGCAGGGGGCTCCGGGGGTCAGCCTGCCAGCCAGAGCATGCTGTGGAGGGGCTGGCTGAGGCACAAGAGGGCTACAATGTGGGGCTAGCCAGGAGGCAGCCCCTGCACTATAGCACTCTCATGTCCCAGACAGACCTGGTCGCTATTCATACATGCATTTCAGCACACATAACTACTTCCCTGTAAGTTAATACTTGTCCCAGACAGTACTATCCTACAGCTGAGTTAATTAATTTACTGCACCCTAATATGACTGCAGGTATAGACAGTGACACTTTACTACAAAGCTAATTAGTAAGCTCCACTGTAAAGCTCATGAGTAGATGCACCATCTGTGGCCTTGAACAAGTCCCTGTTCCATTTTACACTGAGTTTTAATCTTCTGTACAAGGAAACTACCCATAATTCTCACCTCCTTCCCCTAAGCAGCCCACCTCACACCCCTCCTCCCCACCCCCATCTCCCACCCTGTCTCTACAGACCTGTGAGGCAGTTCATATTTGTAATAGGTAGGGCCTGCTTTAAATCACAGGCCCAGTTTGCAGCAGCTTGACTCCTTTAATCTTGGAGTTCCCTCCTATGCACCCCCTGCCATTGATTGGCAGAGGGGCTCCACTGCCCCACCACTTGCCCCGATGGCCGGGAGGCAAAAACTGCAGTTTTAAATACGAAGCGATTTTTGCCTCCTGCCACTTGCTGCTGACCCTATGGGAGGCAAAAACCATGGCATATTTAAAACTGGTTTTCACATCCTGACCATGAGCAGCAAGCAGCCAGGCTGTGGGGCACCTCCACCCATTGGGGCAGAGGAGGTAGGTGAGAGGACCTCCAAGATTATAAAAGCCACCATGCCATGAGCTGGGTCCACAATTTAAACCAGACCATAGTAATAGGTTTTGAGGCACTGCAACTAACCATGTGATGCACTAATGTAAGTGCCAAGTGCTCTTCTTACAAATAGAAAGGGCCACAGGGATTTGATTTTGAGCCCGTGTGTTGGGAATACAAGCTGATATCCTAAGGGTCTTTTTTCCAAGGGGAAAAAAAAATGAAAGCATTCAATAGACCAAGAGGACTCCCTGCTGTTCAGATACCCAGGTGCTGGAATGAAGACCTTGGGGTGATAAAAGAAAACTGCAAGTGATTACTCCTGGCCAGTATCCAAAAGCAATTATATGTATAGGTGTTCAGGGCTCCTAGAGTAGCATAGTCCCTCCCCAGTGGCTGGGGACCTAGGAAAACTCTTTACTCCTTGCCTTCTCTTCCAAGTAAAATAGCCACACCAGTAGCTGGAGACCACAGGAAAGGGACCATGTTTCATAGAAAAGTGGCAGGCAGTGGATGCTTTTAATAGGCTGCCTACAAAAGCACGCAGCACCAGGTGATATTCTATGTCAATGTGATCCAGAAGGTCCCTTACATGTAGCTGGTATGATCCCACTGGGCGCTGATAAATGCGCATCTCCTCACTGTAAGTCATGGTGCTTCACAGAAAGTGCCATGAGTTACAGCAACTCCCCCACCCCCAACCCAACAAACATTTGCTGTTTGGAGGGGAGGGGGTGAGGGAATCCTCCACTTTGGAACTAATCCAGAAGAGAGATGTCTGCAGCTTCTCTCCCCTAGCCCCGTGCCCCCCTCCCAGCTCTGGTACTATCTGCAGGATGGGAAGGGATCTAATCTACGTGCCCCCCAGGGCAGGCTGGGAAAACCCCAGACCACAGGTCCCTCCCCTCTCCCATTCCCCCTCCCATCCTGCAGACAGCACTGGGGGTGGGCCTGAGCTGCATCAGCCTAGCCCTGCTCATGCATAGAGACAAACAGAAGTTAATGAAGGCACTCCACTTTGGAGCTCCTTTATCTGAACCCTCATTAAATGAGGGTTAATTCGTCACATGATCAGGGACTTCTAAAGCACTCTGTAGCTGTGAACTTCTGTCAGGACATGGCTGTAGAGCACTTTCAAGGGTACGCTCACATGACAAATATCACTTGTGTCAGCTTGTGAATAACAAACAGAATATCTCATCTGGTTTTTACCAACCTGTTAACTGTGGAGCAAGCAAATGTAACATATTTGACCAAGTCAAAATTCACTCGAGGCTCAAGGGCAGGTTTCTTCAAGTCAGCAGCCTTACATCCATGGGAAGGAAAGATCTGGGTGAGCCTGAATGAAGCTGTGACTCTAGATAATTGCCAGTAATCCAGGTTCTCAACCCAATTTTGATAGGTCTGAGTTTTGTATGCACTAAGGCTGAACTGCTACTTTGGCAGGGTAAGGGAATCTAAATTTATTTCCACTTTAGCTGTACTGCTGAAGGCTTTAGTGTCACTGTGAATAATGCCTAATATCTCTGTATTAGTCTCTGGTGCAGAACAGGGCCCATTTACCCTGCTGGTACTTTAATACTAGAAGCATAGAATCATAGGAAATTAGGGTTGGAAGGGACCTCAGGAGGTCATCTAGTCCCCTGCTCACAGCAGGACCATCCCCAATTATATCATGCCCTGAAATTCAGTACTGGGCATCCTTCAGAAAAGCACTACCTTTGTATTAACACAGCACAGGCAATCCTATGTAATGCTGAGACAGGATTAAAAACAGCATGAAGTCTCTAAAGCAGTGATTCTCAAACTTCAGACTCAAGGCACCCTCCAAAACTTTTGTGAACTGAATAATGCCCCATTTTTTAAAGTAATGTATTTATTACAGTGCTTATTTTCTTGAAGTGGGGCCAGGAAGGAGGAGGAGTAGTGAGAAGGAAAGAGCTTGCACTGCAGTGAGGAAGGGGAGAGCCTGCAATTATTTCCTCACTGGAACCTGCATTTCTCATCCTTATCTCAGGATGCCCTGGTTAAGTCACTGCTCTAAAGGAGTGGTGCCCATCCTTTTTGTGCTGTGGGCTGAATGAGTGGCACTGGGTTGGTGCACCAGCTGGATCCAGTGCATGGGATTGGCCTGTGGGCCCAATCCAGTGCCAGATCAGGACCGCCACTTTGGCACCTTCCCCAGCCCTCCATGTGCCAGATCAGGCTCACTGCCCTGATCCCAGTCCACTAGATGAGGCCCCAGTCCCATATCAGTTGGCTTGTGCCACATGAACACTAGACTGGGCCTGGCACCCCAGCCCCGCATGCTGGCCTGATCCAGTGTATGGAGTTTGGAAAATTAGCAGCAGGGGAGCACTGACAGCATTAAGTGCTACTGCTCTACTGGCACCAAATTTCCAGACCTGTGGGGAGCCCCGTGGGCCAGATGACATAGGTCTGTGGGGTGGACCTGGCCTGCAGGCTGGATACTGAGCACCACTGCTCTAGAGTCAAGCTCCTGTTTGCTTGTTCCACTTTCTAAGCCTCAGACTTGATTTAAACTCTCTCCTTCTCTCTTACTCCAGGCATTACTTTATAAACCAGACTTTTGTTGATCAGACTTGAGCAAGATTTCCCAAAATACCCAATTGAAGTAATATAATGCTGTAACTGTTCTGTTTGTTTTTCCTTGTATGGCTGTAACTACTAGTATCATCATAAGTTTTATATACCTGGTAATAAAATAACTTTTATGATCAAGCTGGTTGCCATACTCTCTCTCTGAACCTCATTTACTCTATCTTCTCCTCACCCCCCCCACCCATTTGCTCTGCAGCAACGTTTCTTTTACCTAAGCTAAAGATCCCTATAAAGCCCCAAAATCCTGTAGGGTCTGCTCATCAAGGGAGTTACCATCAGGATAATTGAGACAAGAGATTGGGAAGTACTGAGCCATGGCATATGAGGGTGTCAGCCTGTAAATGCTGAATTACCCTGCCCACTCAGACATGCTTTGTTAATCTGTGTGTGTATGTATGTGTTCAACTGATTCGGTACCTGGAGAAACCCAGCCCCATTGAAACTAAGCCCTGCAAGGTAGCTCCATTAGGGGTGAGGACTTGCAGAAGGGAGAGATAGAGCTCCATATAGAAACACAAGTGACACAAGCAGCACATTGATAGGATTACAGAGACCCCAGAAACATAACTCTAATAAATGAGTGCACCCCAAACGGACGGGCAAATCTGGTAACAATAGCCCAAGATACACTGAAGTTTCCCACTGGAAAACTGTTTCTTTGAATGAGGAAACTGAATCATGTGTGTCCCCGTGGCAGCCCCTCTCTGCTCACACTGCATGGGATCCACTGCAACCTGGTGTGGCACATGTGTGCACTGCAGCACAGAGTGCATATCCCCTGGAAGAGACAGACCCTCTACCCATTTTGAGGCACACAGAGCCTTTATATCCCCTTGGAAGACTACAAGAATACAGAATACCTGAAAAGCCACTACCTTAGGACACACGGTTCACTGTGAGGAGCTGCACATTTTGTAAAACAAACGAAAGAAAAAAAAATGAGAGAGAAAGGATACGAGGGGGAGGTGAGTGGGTTAGGAAAAGTCTTAGTTGTTAATGAACAAGGATTTAACAAAATGCCCAAGCATTCCTGAGGAGATACCTCAGGGTCAGGGTGAGGTTGCTCACTCTCACAGGGTGAGCAACAGATGCTCCTGCTTCCCACACTGCTCCTTTGATGCCAGTCTGCTGATACACACATACCACTGAAGCAGGGGCAAGGGTTTCCAGCACATACAGCCCATGGGCATTGCCTTGCCTGCCATCAGACATCTGTTAAACGTTGTACATGACAACGTGCAACTGAACAACCAATGCAGTGGGATAAGGACGCTCTCAGAAGCTATACAAAGGCTAATTTAGGGCATGGCATAATTTGACCATTAGTAGAGGGTAGGACATGACCTCACCCAGGTTTGTGGGGAAGGGAGTAGGAAAAAGAATGCAGCCAATCCACAAACCCAGCAAAGGGACCAGGTCTGTGAATATGTTCCCACAATTTCTTCAAGTTTCAGGCTTCAATATTATTTGCAAAGTGCATTGAGATGGAAGGTTGCTATTAGCATGCAATACTGGTGTCAGCCTCCCTCTTACTGAGCCAAAGGAAACCACATACAGCTTCGTTCCTTTTGCCTCGTGCTGGGGAGGAAGCTGGAAATTTTTGTCCTACTCTAAGCATAGATGCACATAGGTAATGCTTTAAAATCCCTTCCCATGCCAGGAAAGAAATGCTCTCTCTCTTAGGAAAGAGCTCCCAAGAGCAGCTTGGCCATGACGTAGTTTGCAAGCTTCATCCAATAGAGATCCTCTAGGATCCTTCCAGGAGAGGAGGTGGCATGGAGAATATCCAGCTGGAGGAGGAGAATCTTTGCTGTTGATGTATTTTTCATGCTATAGAAGATGGCAAGCATCTGCTCCCTCCAAAATGGGACCTAACAACAGAGATTACTGAGAGGGGAAATAACTGAAGGGAGAGTGAGATACAACTCTCTGGGCCTGGCAACTGGGAAGGGGGTGGCCAGCATAGGGAGCAGGGTGGATCGTGGTGTTCAGAAGGAATCATTTCCTCCACCCTCTTTGTCTCTATGTTGTCCACACAGTGACTAATGCTGATTCTTATCCAACACAGTTTACCTTGATTCTAATCAGTCTGCAACCCGGCTCTGCTTTGTATAGGCTCCTTTACAAAACCCATCTCCATTCTGATGGCTCTAAAGGAGATTCTTTGTTAAAGCTCTTGGATACAGCGAGACTCATCAGTGTTGCACAATGGAGAGTTGTATGGAGACACCTGAGCTAGCACTGACTGAGGTAGCTTGGGGAAGTGCTAGTGCAACACATGGCTTGGGCCAGTCTGCTCTGCTGGAAAGAAGCAAACCCTGTGATTCTGTCTGGTGCCCTGACAAGCTGACACAGCCTGTGCTTCTCAGTGCCACCATACTAGATGTAGCTTTCCAGCATAAGGGTTTGTGTTACAGCCTTTAAACATAAAAACAGCAAGCAACCTCTCATATGGTCTCTATTGCAGGAAGAACAAGCCCTTTGAAACTGTTGCCCAAGGGACCGAATAATACTCCTGAACTCTGACAACAGCTCTTGTTTTCCAGGGCAGTAGGTCAAAGCCAGGACTTGGCAGGGATGGATGGCCTGTATGGAGATAGGTTAGTGCAGTTACTGACCCGATTCAGGAGCCAAATCTCTGAATCCAAATTGAATCAGGAGACCCTTTAATCTCTCTGAATTGAATTGGAACCCTCCAAATTGATTTGGAGAGATTTGGAAAGATTTGGCGATTTGGACATAGACACAGCTTTAAATGTTTTTGCTACATACCTCAAGGTACCAGGCAGCTCGTGAGTGCTGAGATGCTGGGGTGGATGGAGCGTCCCACAGGAGCACAGTGGGGGAGGAGGGGGGGATCCCTAGCATGCTCAGCAGCAGAGCCAGAAGTGGACCAGAAGCACTTCCAGTCTACTTCTGGGTACGCCAGGGAGTGCTGATGCCTCCTGAGTCTGGCTTTGTTGGTCACATTTTTTAAATGTCTTCACATCTTATTTTTTATTCTGATGAGCACCATCCACAAGATTTGGCAACCAGGTTTTAAGTTTCCTGTTAAACAGCATTTCTGCTGGGGACAATCCATGTTTCATGGGTGTTGCCCTGTAATTTAAGAGTGACAGGTAAACATTGGTGTGTGAATTTATAGATTTTTTCAACAATTTCTTCGCTATTCGTACCCCATTTTCCACCAGATCATTGGATTGTGGGTATTTAGGACTTGAAGTGTTGTGATGGAATCCATATTTGTTTGCAAACTCTTTAAACTCAAGACAGTCGAGTTTACTCACTGCACTGCACTGCACATGGTTATTTTTAGGCACTATAATGCCATAATGACACACTATAAGAGGGGAGCACGTCACTACAGCAATGTAGCTGCGGCATCATGGGTTTTGCCCATGGATTCTACATCACTGTAGCACATTGCTACGGCAACATAGCGTCATGTGTAGACATGCCAAGATCATATTCAAAGCAGCTGCTTCTCTAAGCAAAGGAGGAAAATCCTTTCTGCATGTCAGCTGGACCAGTTGCAGAGAGAAGGAGAAGGAATTCTTCCTGGGTGCATATGCTAGCAGACTTCAGGTTCACTACAGGGGTTAGTTCAGACTAGGGGAAAACAGCTGGATTGCAGAATTGCACATCCCATAGGTTAAACAAGAGTTGTGAGCCAGGGAGTAGGTTCCTGAGACAGAACTGAAATAGTGACTAGACTCTACCCAGACGCAGTAGCTGGGTCTCCGTAAAAAAGACTGGTGTCCATACAGTGCAGTACTGGGCCAAAGTGTAAAAAATGGGAGAAGGGATACCCCCTCCCTCTGGAGTATTAGATATTGGCCCGAGTCTGATCTGGTCAGGGAAATATCACATTCCCTCAGTGACTCATCTACTAAGGAGTCCCCTTGTGCTGAGAGATCAACCCCACGTAACAACGGAGGGGGCCAAGAAAAGGGAACTTGCAAATAACAGGAAGAATCTTTTCAGAAAACCTCTCCAAAGCTGCAGCATGTTACAGGAGCGTGTGTTGGAATGAGGTTAGCTGGGGCGAGACTGCTCTGCTGCCTTAGGGAGCTGTTGAAGATACAGTCTGTTCCCACTCAGATCAGCTGTTATTTATAGATACAGATGTTTCTCTACCACAGTTCCAGGTTTTTTTTCAACTATGCAGAAGGTAGAGTCAGCAGCTGAAGAAAAATAAGTTGCTCCTTACACCGCTGCTTAAAACAAATTGCAGCTGAGTGCAGATTGAATTGTCTCTCCTCATTTGTGCAATGGTGGTGGAGTGCAAAGTATTAGCAATATCTCAGTATGACTATAGGTTACAAACTTGAGACCAGAGCCCTCCTGGACCAAGCAGTGTGCACATACAAATGAAAACAGCCCCTGCCTGAAGAGCTCAAAATCAAAATAGGTGAAGGGGAATCTCTTCCCCACATTACAAGGGATATTCGATGCTTGACACCATTGAGCCACTTGCCCAAGGACACAGGAGAGTGTTTGAGAGAGCAGGAACCAAGACTGAATACCCTGGCGCACAGGTTGACAGCTTAGCCGCAAAACTGTCCTTCCTCATGTTGCATGACTAGAATCAGATTAGGTTAAATCTGGCCTGAGCTCCTAAAAAGGGAACTTTGTAAAACATTCACTTGTGTAATTTTGGGGGGAAAATATACTGTATGCTGAACAGACCTGGCAGCAGAGTGTCATGGCCAAAAGGCAGAGTCTCAAGCCATTCTTCACTGCAAACCTGTGGCTTTCCGCGTAACAGTGGATGATACCTGAACCAAAATACTAGCAAAACAGATCCACGTTCTCCAGAGTAAGTGCAGCAGGGCTCGCATGAGCTATCCCAAAGCTGGTGGCTGCACAGCTGGGGGCAAGAGCAGATGGTAGGTTAGCACAGCTAATGCACCACTGGAAGGGTTATGTCTAGAGAGGGGGGCCATCATCAGGAATTTGTTAATTTGGGATGTTTCACTTCTCTTTTAAAGATATATTTTTACCCCTTGATTAAGGGTGTTTCTTGCAGTTATATAACATAACCCATCTCTAGCGCTATCTGCTTAGGCTCTCAAAGTATTAGATCACTGTTGAGCACACCCATGAAGTAGGTCAGAATAAATACCCCATTGTCCATGTGGGGAGACTGAGTCACCAAAAAGTTGGCAGCTCCTCTTGGAGCAAGCACACAGGTTCTTCTCAACCATGGAAACTCTTAGAAACAGCTAGAAACATGGAGCAGAGCACAGGCAGGGTCCTTGTTTCATTTGTCTGGATAACATCGAGCACACTGTTGACTCGGCACTGATTTACATCTGTCGATGCTCTGAGCCTGTGATTTTAACACAGTCCTGCTTTCCCCAGCAAACCAGCTCTGCATTCCTATTCCTTCATCCACTAGACCAGTCAGGGCTTCACCATGGGATCAAGCAGAGGCACTACTAATCAGCTCCAGCTGCAGCAGCGCCTGGGTGTTATGTTCAAACATGGCTAATAAATAAAATTAATCTTCTGTTTCTTGGGATTTTCTGTGAAATCCTCTCTTCTGTAGCCCAATACCCCAGATGTTGACTTCACTGGATGAGGTCACTTTCTGAACCCATGTACCTCCTCCATCTCTCTCCCAGTAACGCTGCGAGCTGATGTGAAGCAGTGTCACTGAGAGTGCCTAAGGCTCCCTTAGCATGCTTTCCCACCAGTGCTGGCTTCCCATCCACCCACCTTTCTGACACCTTCCTTAGCAACTATTTTTGAGCCTCTATAACAGCTAAACAATCCTCCTTGTCATACTGTAATGTCCAGAGGGCCCAGCTAGCATGCAGCCCATAGTGCTGAGCACTGTACAAGTGCACACAAAAGTGCACTTAACTGCTTTTATAAGCACATGGGTATAAGACAGACACAACAGGTAAATCTAGAGGCTTCACCACAGCTATGGACCAAAATAAAGTGAGGAAAGGTGTGAGGCCGGAAAAATGGCTCTGTATGTTAAATGCCATATTGCAATGGAGATTAGGCTGGAACTGATTCATATATTCTGTGGACTGGCACAGAGGGGAACCTGCGACACACATACTTGTCACTTACCCAAAGAAAGGCACAGCCTCTGTCATCAGGATCTTACAATCACCCTGACACAGTTTCTCTACTGCATCAACCAGTCTGACCGCCCAGGTTATGTTCTGACAGAAGAAGGCAGTGCCACTCAGAAACACTTTGTGCAAGCTCCACATTCAAGTATAGCTATACTGGCACAGCGTTGGGTCTAGGCTAATTTGTTCTGATGAAAAGCAGGGCTTATTAGCCCAGGTACATTGCTGTGCTGATGTGATTATATGGCTATATGACTCTGCAGCTGGCCCACACAGAACTAGCTCAATGCTGACTTGTGCTTGCTAGACATACCCCAACACATCTCTTGTACAGAAAGAGAAGCTCTGCCATATACTTTTGGCCATGATTGGATGGCATTACAGTGCACCTTAACAATGCATCTCTCCAGGTTCAGGTTTACACATTTTGCATAGTCAAGTGAGGCCAGCAGCTAACTTAGAAGTATAGCAAAGTAGGGGTGAGGAACCAGGCAGGTTGCTTGCAGCCCCTTACCGTCAATGAGCTAAGTTAGCAACTGGAGCTGCCACTTTGTCTGAGAGGTGAAGCATTTGCTTTGAAGCCTGGGCAGTGACTTTGCTCTGCAATTAATTATACATGCTCTGTGGCCCATCTGGGAGATGTTTAATGGCTCCAGATGCTGATTGTGGGTCTCTCTGTGGCACTGTAAAAATGCTGAAGTCCAATTTGGATTTCCCCTGGTGCCTAATATAAATGAATTATGTAAAATTCTTCCCCTCCTCTTTCAAGCAAAAGCCAGTCCGGCTGCTGCCCAATGTGTTAATCCCATAAATAGCATAAAAACTAAGGAAACCATGTATTAAATAGCACACAATAAGAGAGACAAGGATGCTGATGGGAGCAAACAGTTTGATTTACTGCAGATCTGCTCAGAAGGACCATCCACTGGGCATGTCCTTGGGGCTAAGCTCTAGCAGTCAGCTCATATATGGATGTGGTTTCATATCTCACACAGCTATTCGTTCATGGCAAACCCTCTGCAAGGAAAAATAAATTAAGCAGCTGTTGGAGATAACAAGTTGGTAGTAGGGAGAGAATACTGAAGCCTGCAGCCACATCAATATTTCACTGCTCTCATCAGCCTTTACAAACACAGTAGTGTGAGGACTGGTTAGTGCTTGACTGGGGGAACCTGTAGAGAACACCCAAGTTGTTGCAAGCAGTAGGTTTCCTTTATTAAAAAGGCAGATGAATTTCTCTCTGTGGAACAACCATAAGCCTAAAACATGCTGCAAACGCTGTCCTTTAGGCCTGCTCTATCTCCTGCCTGTGGCATATGTAGAGCAAAAAGAACTCCTCTTATCATGCAATCTGTCCTTCGCTGTCTGCAGGGAAGCAGTGTGGTGGGCCCAATATAGTGATGGTGCCAGAGGGTGCCTACAGACATTCAGAGCTCCCCTCCAACTCATGGTGCTTTATATAAAGTGCCATGAGTTAGAGCCCCGGTCAGCCCTGGGCCGCAAGCAGGGGCACTGCAGCAGCCTCCAAAGAGACTG